>NW_013665914.1:295394-327435 GCF_000517525.1 Limulus polyphemus
GAACATTACAAATCATTTAACTTTGATGGATTCTCATTATATAACTTCATCGTTGAAAACTCGGCGTGTGTGGCTGGTGAATAACGAGGGACAGAGCTAACTCCCTATTAAGTAAATTGTATCTACATCAAGTTGTAATGAACTTGCTCATCGTGAACCCTAGATAAGATATCAAGGAAGTTCTAGACTAGAAAGAAGACTTTATATTGCTTGTAAGTTTGTAAAATTTTTGTGTATAAATCATTGTGTGTAATAACTATTTGTAATAACTGTTATTGTAAATTGTATTATTGTTTGTGTATTAAAATATATTTGTATTAAAAAAGAAAATTGTTTGTATCAATCTTGTTGGCAAATATCATAAACTGACTATATATCAGGTTTTACTTAACCACTAAATCTAAACTACAATTTAACTCAATTTGTTTGATATTTGAAATTCTAATACGTAACAATTTATAGAAAATTTCTATATAATATATGTGACCTGCATTCGACATTACTTGTTTGTTTGAAGTTAAGCACAAATCTACAGAATGGACTATCTGCCCATCACGGGTATCAAAACCCGGTTTCTAGCGTTATAAGTCCGCAGACATAGCGCTGTGCCACTGGGAGGCTGAGAAAGTTCTTTTATAAGAAACACTTAACCAGATCTAGTGGGTCAAATAAAAAATAGAATATCTACAAGAAAAAACTCGACAGGAACAATAATTAAAAGCTTTCAGCCTAAACATATCCTGCATAGGTTTTTAAATGTTCTATTTCTTACTTATTTATAACAGTATACTTATATATGACAACTGAGACACTCTGTTCAATGTAGCCCTTTTGTAGCATTGCACGAATTCCTGAAACAAACTATTCAGAAATTCTTAATTGTAACTATGTATATTTTGATGTCTAATTGATTTTTGAGCGCCTCCTGCAAGTTCAGGTAAAACAACTTGAAAATTTTGAATTTAGAATCTTGACCTTAATAAGGTGGCTTCACATCCCGGAAGCATCAATAGGCCAATTTCCAGGGTTTATGAGAATTTCAAGTGTTGGTGCTAAGTATAAACCAGGTTCGATTCCTGCGGTGGCCAAAGTTCAGATAGTCCATTAGACAACTTTGCGCATAAAAATAAACACATAAACTGACGATCTTTACTACAATACGATCAATGATCTTTTGGCGCCACTGTCGAATATTTCGACTTATTTCTCTGTTTGCATAATTTCTACATTGTTTCTTTCACGCCTTTCACAACTTTCTACAAGTTGTTTACAACTCAGTATAACGAAATTGTTGTGGAGTTATTTTTTTCACCTAATGACTTATTTAAGCATGCATATGCTTATTAAGATTTCTTATTCCGGAATAAATATAAATTCGACATTTTGTTTACAAATTCTTGTAATGTTTTATCCAACACTTTACTTTATATGAACAGGATTTCTCAAAATATATTACGAAATCGAAACAAATTTAGTGGAAATATTTTGTGGTATTTATCTCTTATAACAATCCCTAATTTCAAGTTTTGTGTGAAAATATAATCATATTTCTTTCTGTGTTAGATATGTTTTTCTCATAAGAAAAATGATTATGTGTTACTTTTTCAATAATCTGATATTTGTAGCCTATACGACCTGGATGACTTCAAGATTAATCAACACAAAACTACTGAATTTATTTTCGTTTGAAATTTGATTGAATATACTTCCTGCACAGACATCTTTGATAAAATTCAACAACTTTCTAAACAGGATTGATTGCATTTAAAAATAATAAATTGGATACCTACCACGAATCACGTAGATGAAGTTAAGAAAACTAGTATTCAATCATTTTATATCTGTAGCCCATTGTCGTGATTAAGGAATAGATGATTAACTATAATAATTCCAAGTTTTCTTAATGACTAAAGTGTGTGTATATATATATACACGGACATAAGTTAGAAACAAACAAATACACTACACAGAAACTTTTACTGGTTCATAAATTTAGAAGTATTACTTAACTTTGCTTTTACTGGTTTTGTAATATCTGTGATAAAGGTACCTCCTCGTTCCCTACCTTCCAAAAAGGCTAGTTACCAAGTCTTTGGTTATGAGCAGAAAAAAAATAGGCTTAAAATTAAAACTGGTATAATTTGATGGACTATTTGCTAGAGAAACTTATTGTTGCCTATAAATCAGTCGATTAGGTTTTAAATAAGGTTGGTTTAACGTTATATCATAATATGTATATCATGAATACTATATGATATATCTATATCTATAATAAAGCCTAAGGTGTCTACGTAAGAAAAATGCGACTATTTCAACAATGAAAGGTTTGTTTCTCTTTCCGAACTCCAAAACGTAGCAATAAAAACGTTTTATTATGCTGCTCATATAGATGAATGCCTATAATGGTTGTTGGAATGACAACTTTAAGAGAGAACTTTTACTTTTCACCCCCAGTGGTCTGAATGTAGTGATATATTCTATATATAAACAACTAGCTTCCCACTTAATTGTTGTAGAAGGTTAGTGGTAGACTTAGATGTGGGACGTTGAGAGTTTCAGCACGCAAATTGTTCTGGCCAAGAGAAGTAAAGTCTGATGGACGGATATGTTCCTACTCTGCTACCTTTCACATTGTAGTTTGTACCCTAGTTTTCATTTGTCTTTTTATTTTTACGTTGTTTTCTGAAAACTTGAAATTAGACATATTTGAAGGAGATATTATTTTACGCACTCACCCCTGCAACCACTACAACTAGCACAACTGCTATGTAACTTTTAATATGTTTATATACATACGTAACTCTTTAATTTTCTTAATATGTGCAAAATAAATCGTAATCAACTGCGTGCACATGGGCGAAAGTATACAGCACCGTAAACCAGTGAAGAACGATAAACTTGAATTAAAATTGTGCAATACTAAAGATTTTATAGCCTTTAAACGTTTCTTTGACTATGGTTAAGCACAAAGCTACACAATGGGCTATTTATGTTATGCCCACCACAGGCATCGAAACCTAAATTTAACATCATAAGTCTAGAGACTTATCGCTGAGCCACTGGAGGTATTTCTTAAACTTGCAAACATTTTAATGAACTAGTCCTATATTACTCTCCTTATAGTACCTTGAAAAACGATGTAATCACCCAACCACCATCCTTAAAAGTTACCTACTTAGCTCAAGAGATAACTAGCTAAGGTTGTTTAAGACTCATAAAAGAGGTAAATTAATATGTAGAGTTATACACTGACTTTTCTCTACATTAAAGTACTTTTATTTGCGAGCTTTCGGCCCTCTTACCGGAGCTCCGTGTATAATTCTACATATAACTAGCTTCTGTTAAACACAAGTCACTCAAATTAGGACTACTCTAGTTACTTGATTAGCCAGTCGTGACCAAGTGGTAGGGTTGATGGTGCACTATAACATTTACGGCCAAATACCGCTATTCGATTAAAGTAGCCCAAGAGATGGTGGTGGGTGCTGTTAACTTGCTGCCTTCCCTCTAGTCCAAGAGTTCAATTTCAAGGATATCTAGCGCAGATAGCAATTGTGTAGCTTTACACACTATCCAAAACAAAACAAACGAAATAACGACTTGATATTTGTCTTTTAATAGTGTTATTTTTGTAACATACAGAAAGCGAACTTAAAGCAAGGATGTAATGTATAAGACTATGAAGAGTTGTGAAATGTTCAAATCCACAATGTCCATGTTATCAGAACTACTGCTCCACCCTGCCGCGTCAATGATGTGAACTTGAAAGTGTTCAGAAACCCTAGAAATGTCGGTGGACCGATGTCGCATTTTCCATATTTAGGCATGTCTGTTGATCTATCTTCAAAAACAAAAAGTGTAAATATTAGATGTCAGAGTATGATGAATGTCTGAATGTACATGATGTCACAGTATACACGAATATTCGATGCATTGCAATGTTTATGGGGATTTATACATAGCCTAATAATAACTAAATATATAGCCCCAAGAATACACATTGACCAGCTCCTTGACGCATATGCAAGTAGCCCCGATGTATAAGTACAGGTATATCTTATTAGAAACCATAGAATACAAACAGTCGTGTCACCAATGAATGGCTCCCACGAAGTAACACGGGGTCTCTCCCTCAACTATAGGTGCCTTGGTGACAGGGATCAGCTTAAGAAATCCAGGATTTATCCGATTTTAGTGAAATTTAAAAAGAATGTAGGATACGATAATGTATGACGATTACAATTTACTGTTTATAAATTGGATAAAAAGTTGTTGAGCTATGACTGGCCACATCATCAGCAGAAACCCCATAGTTAATGTTAATACTTCTTGTTGTAACCGACGGGTCTGCTACGTGAACCCCTTCTCCTTCTTCTCCCATCTTTGCATCTATTTTTTCACATCAGAACCCAGTAGATCCTCATCAGGTATGTCCAAGTCTCACTGACCATGACTGGAACTTTGCTATTCTTTGGCATGTTATCCTCAATCACCATAAAATATTCTTGATTATCTATATGTTCAAGGTTCCGAGATGTTTGATTTGCAGCCTGTGCAACCACTGTGGATGCGATCACGATGGACTTTTAACAGACCTTGTTTAAGCAAATCCATCTCTCAAGCCCAAATATGGTGTGGTGGCACTCAAAAATAGGTTTGGTGCTGACAAGGCTAGTTGTGAGTGATAGTAGCAGTAGCCTTCCGCCAGATCAGAAGATCTGATTCACAACCAATTCGTGTGTGTAACCATTACTTGTAAGGTGGTAAGGCCACTCTGAAACCCTATATCTCTTTGACTGCTCATAACTACCGATTGAAATACATTACAATCGTATGGATTGCATATTTGGATACAGTACATACCGGACTTTCCAAAGTTTTATGCAATATATCCAGGAAACAGTTACCGGAATTTCTTGTTCCTTGCCCTGCCACCCCAAAACAGAGGTAGAGTGAGCGATTCTGTGTTAATAGTATTTTCACGACGTCAGATAGTTGTAAGATGGCAGTATGAATAAAGCCAACGCCAACAAGAAATTGCTAGATCACTTGCAATTCTACTATATTCACACGAATATGATCAAAATGCAGTTTCAGTCACCCAGGCGCATCAGAAAACAATTTATGCAAGACCCAAGCATCCAATACAGACTCTTCATGCTGAGAGGAGAAGTATAAAGTATGGCCCACGTATAATAGCCACTACTGCTGCAGGAGAGGTGCAAGTGTACTTAATATCATCAGAAGCTATCTTCACAACATTGAATACAATGGTAGAGTAATTAGACAAGAGCCACTCCTCACTCCAGGCAGTATCGTATGTCGACAGCAGTGAGCATCATAGATGTTATCACACCCTCCTAATTATATAACATTCTAATCTTTTTCAAAAAAGCCAAACCTGCAGAATTCTCCAACAGTGGAAGCACCTGAATTTAGCGACTATCCATCCAGGAACTTTTGTCGAACTGTATTTCTGTTAGGATGTCATTAGGTAGTTAGATAATTACAATTGATATTTCTGTTAGGATGTCATTAGGCAGTTAGATAATTACAGTTGATATTTCTGTTAGTATGTCATTAGGCAGTTAGATAATTACAGTTGATGGTAAATGAAGGGATTGTCACCGTTGCTCGATTTATACCTCTTGAGCAGGGCCTTCTACTTGTTTGTGTCAATGACGAGCTTACCAGACAAGACAATATTTACATGCAAGATGTATTTCTTGATCATTTATTCCGAGTCACAAAATAGTGTCTTCCAGGTCAGAGTGTTACAACTCTTCCGTGGTTAGGCCAGTTGCCAAATATGAACCCTATCGAGCATGTATGGTTCATCCTTGGTCATTTCCTGCTAAATCATACCAACAAACCCATCTCTAGGTACATCATCAAAATTCTTCGCCAAGGGTAGAGCGCAATCTCGCAGGCTAAGATTTTAGTTCTTGTACATTCTATATGTAACAATGTTTCTGCCATAAATATTGCAAAGGATAGGTCTACTAAATATTAACAGTAAACAGGGTAGAGTTGTGACACCAAGGATTCCCCTCATTTTGTGCTTAAGCTAAATGCTAACAATAGCTTTAGAGCAGAAGTATCTTGTGGTCAAAAACACTGTATTATACTATAGTACATGTTATCGCGAATTGTGTGTGTCATCATAGAAAGTTAACTTATTTGATAGATTGTTTAGGCAGAGTATTCACATTGAGTTGACTGTGACATGAGCAACAACTCCCTATTAGAGAAACACTTGTAGAAATATATTGGTGACTATATAATCTGCTTATGCAGCTCAAGTGTAGAGTACTACGTTTCGAAAGTTTCCATCTTTCATCGTTATGTTAAATAAAAAGCAACTTTTTCTGTTTATAGTTCGTCACTTATGTTTTAATTAAGACTAAAAACGGCATTGGTTGAAAGTTTTAGATTTATCTTACTAGCATCACAGCTAAAATATAACAATTTTTGTCATATAAACTCAAAGTATTCACTAATTCTTTATGTACATTAATATAGATAAACTATAACAAAATTTATATTAAGTAACTCGTGTTGACCTAATAACATGCTGTCTTTAAAAACAGCAAAATTACAATATAATATTAATAAAGACGAATGGGGTACTTTGAAACATTTTAAAAACAATGCTGATATTGAAGTTATGAAACCAAAAGTAACTGCATTGTTATTATAAATGAATAATTCAAAACATATTCAGGTAGAGTTTGTTCCAAAAGTTATATTTAAAAATAATAATAATGAGTTTTAAAAAAGAACAAGGTGTTACTATTATTGAGGCGGTGTACGCAAATATCAGGCAAGCAGATGAGTGCGCTGGTAGTATTACATATTTGAATGTTGGATAGCTAAATAGACTCAATGAAAATAGACTCAGAATGAAAGTGTATTTGGTATTTTTACCATGAACGGCATCTTATGTGTCACATAAGCTTAATCGCCAAGTCAGAGACTCCAACATTCAGACATAGCGCCCCCTAATTTAGAACTTCTATCCAAAAGGAAGGCAGTCGGTCAACAGAGCCAGTTACTCAGAATATACTCTTATTCGTATAGTATAGTGCCGGTCAATTACAAACTGCAGCCAAAGCGGAAAATACGAATTATGCACAGCGACATATCCTGGGCTCAGACTTTGGGCTTTCTGAATCAAAGTCTGATAGCCTAACAATGAAAGAAAATCTGTGCGTATGCATACATCTAACTTTTACTATCTCTAAAGTAAAATACCTTCCACTATATGTCTCTTCGCTCCAAATAAAATCAATCAATCAGACGTGGTAGGTGTTTAGGTGTTAAACTAGGAGTGGTCAGGAATTCGTTCTTCCTCTTCGCCCCGTTCTTAGTTTATTTCTTGGATTTTGTCCGTTGACTTTTGCTGGTTTATGTGTTGAGAGGCGGACAAGTAAAGAAGCAGAGGAGCTTGAGAGATGTTGCATGGCAAGACTATTTGAGAGATGTTGCATGGCAAGACTATTTGAGAGACGTTCCATGGCAAGACTATTTGAGAGATGTTGCATGGCAAGACTATTTGAGAGACGTTCCATGGCAAGACTATTTGAGAGATGTTGCATGGCAAGACTATTTGAGAGATGTTGCATGGCAAGACTATCTCCGACGTTTTTCATCTGGCTCTCCGAAGCAAATATTGAGCAGGGAGAAGGAAGATACAGCACGCGCGCCGCCCCGCGGAAAGATCGAGGACGTTTCGTTTTTATTGAACATAAAGACATAATAATATACATATTATTCTAACAAATGATATAATACAGAAAGTAAAAACAAATTAAGAAAAAAAAAATTAAATTTGTACACACTAGGAAAGGTGTTGGCCATTTTCACTCGAATCAGATTCCTAATTAAATACTCCAAACCAAGTATTGGAAAAGAACGATAAAGCTTTTTGGTCAACTCCTATGTGACAGTAAGTTTAGAATCATTTAGTCAGTTAGCAATAAAAAAAATGCTTAAAATCTCCTAATTAAACTTGATCACAGCTAATGGTTAATGATGAGTAATAGACCAGTTCTGGGTGTGTTTATAAAAATAACAGTTACTCACGTTATTCAGTTATTACCAGGTTTCTGAACTTTAAAACTACTATCATTCTGGATAAGTGTGAACAAAAATCCCAATATAGCTGTATGCCATATGGACATAGCGTAGAAACCTAAAGTCCTTAAGATTAATTTAAACAATACGATACTTGATCAGCTGTAAATGGGCGAGTATTTGATTAACTTTGTGGATGAGCAGTAACCTTTATATTATATGTTTGATAACTGACGCTGCTATATTTGTGAAATAATGTAAAAAAAAAGATTATTTGGGCTTATGTGAGACAGATAATTTTGTCTGGATTATACGAAACGTATGCCCAAATGGTTTTAATTTTGTACATATTAAAATGTGAACACAAGCTTGAAATCATAGGTTCAAAGTAAAGTAACATTAAATGAATATATACAATATGTATAGTCACAATATATCTACAACAAATATAACATACTCGATGCAACTCGTTCACGCTTCTTAACTGGTCCCTTAATGGAACAGTAGTAAGTGTTACGCTAAAATCCGGGGTTCAATTCCCAGCGGTTGGCACAGCAGATAGTCCAATGTGGCTTTGCTCTAAAACAAACAAAAACGTCTTAACTGATAAGCCAGTGCTGCTGGAATGTGCTATGAACTTTATAAATAAGTTAGTTATCAGTGCGTTCCGTGAAACAATACAGTCATGCTTCTGTTTGTAGGTAATTTTTAAGTAGTTTAATAATTCTACATCAGAGAAGTTCAACTGGAAAATCGCAATGATTTGTAAATTTTTAAACGTATAACTTATATTTTTTATGTCTTAGCATGAACAGTTATACAGACCAGATGTCTCAACAATCCGGTAAAAGTCGAAAGAGATTTGTACTTCAAAGCGAATCAAGATTTTCTATACAGAGAAACAAATGGTTTTTGGAAAAATAATAAAATTGTAATATTCGATCCGATGCTATATTTTTGACAAAATGTAAGATTGTAAGCGTTGCTATTTATTTTTTCGCTTAGCTTACATAACACATTTCGTTTGTTGGTAAGCACAAAGCTACACAATAGTCTATATGTGCTCCGCCCACCTCTAGTATCGAAACCCAATTTTTATCGTTGTAATTATCGCTGGACCACCGGGAGGGTTATGTAATAAAATAATTTAAAGTTGCCCACTTTTCAAAAAATAAAAGTTTGAAGACGACTTGAATGGGTAACGAAGAAAACTTTATTATAAGTATACAACGTTTCGACAAGATTATGTCATCATCAGGTACATAATCTGTTTTTGAAAAATTTAAGTGTGTGATTCAGCTTGATTTACAGTAGGTCATTATAAAAAACGTTTGACAAAAGCATAATGTCGGTGTTATATGTTTTACTATATTTAGTTGGAACCAAATGTTCATATACAGTTTTACTTGAGAGTAAAATCAGACGTAATAGAATGAAAGCAGGATTATAAAAGTCATGTTGGATTGAATGGTTAAATATTTTGCGTTTTTTGCACATTGCAAACTTTTAATTTGTGTGATTCAGAAAAACAAAACACCAAGCGTTTTAATCTATAAATTATCCTGACACATTACTGCCTTTTGGAATTAGGAAGTTAAATTAGTATTTTGATGATTTTTATTACGACATTTTTCGTGTTTCGAAAATTATGAAAGGTCCCACCGAGATTTGAACTCGGATCGCTGGATTCAGAGTCCAGAGTGCTAACCATTACACCATGGGACCTGCGAGTTATTTTTCAACTACCTAAATTTATTCAAATAATACAACTAAAATATTTATATTTGTTTTATATATGTAAAAAGTATCATTCATATTTTACGCTAAACACTCACTCTCTCCTAGAACTCACAAACTAGAGCACTAAAGTACAGTTGCAGCTACTAGTTCACAAGAATCACTGTGCTACTATATTTGTGACGTCACGGAACATGACTACTAGCACCACCTGCTGAAGACTACTCAAAGCAGGTAAACGTAAATCCAACTCATATGGCTTAAAAGTTTGTTGACAACTGTTTACGTTCGGAGCTCGTCATTCAATACATACTTTGATCGTCAACTCTTCTTCAGCGAATTACTGTAAATATCGAGGTACATTTCTTACAAGACTTCTTCTTTATTATGTGACAAGTTTGGAAGTTATGGTTAGGATTCTTGTGAACATTCATCAAAATGTGAATATTTATGGAAATTATTTCAACAATAACTGCATAGCAATTTTTTTTCCTTTGAGAGCAAGGTAAGTAAAAGAAAGTCAATGACCTTGAGCTTGAAAAGTTAATGTTCAAGTAAAAAATTCTGTATACCAAAATGTTGTTAGTAACCACCTATCACCATGGGTAAATAAATTTAAAAAGTCATTAACAATAAAAAACAAGGTTTAATGTACGGGTATGCTTTGAGAGTGATTAAAACTATATTTAACTTTTGTTTTAGTAAAAATGGGTTTTAAAAATTATGTAATATTTCTGATATTTTTAGAATTACTTGCTAAAAACGTTTAGAACGCTCAAGAATTATGACAACATGATAGAATATTGTATGTTGTTTGACTAAATATATATATAAATGTTTACGTTTGTTACCATAGATGCTCATTTATTTACTTAGAGTAAGTTATGAGCATTATTATTATACTGTATGTTCTGCGTAAGTATATTTCATGTATTTTGCTTGGGTTTTACCAGTGTGGCTGACAAAGTACTACAAGTGAAACAAAATGGACAACATACACATCATCCTTATAAATATGTGAAGTTAGAATGTTTTTTTTGGTTGTTTTTTTATATATAAGAATTTAGAACAATTGCATTTTTTAATCACATTTTCTTCGATTTTATATAAGATGAGGTAAAAAGTATGTCATAACTGATGTTCAACTGCGATCAGAAAATGGTTGTTTACAATATTTTACTGTCATAACTGATGTTCAGCTGCGATCAGAAAATGGTTGTTTACAATATTTTACTGTCATAACTGATGTTCAGCTGCGATCAGAAAATGGTTGTTTACAATATTTTACTGTCATAACTCTGAACATCAGTTATGGCAGTAGAATACTGTAAACAACCATTTTCTGATCGCAGGTGAACATCAGTTATGACAGTAGAATATTGTAAACAACCATTTTCTGATCGCAGCTGAACATCAGTTATGAAAGTAAAATATTGTAAACAACCATTTTCTGATCGCAGCTGAACATCAGCTATGACAGTAAAATATTGTAAACAACCATTTTCTGATCGCAGCTGAACATCAGTTATGACAGTAGAATATTGTAAACAACCATTTTCTGATCGCAGCTGAACATCTATTGTAAACAACCATTTTCTGATCGCAGCTGAACATCAATTATGACAGTAAAATATTGTAAACAACCATTTTCTGATCGCAGTTCTACGTAAGCCTCATGTTAAAGATAACTATTTTGTTGTTGTTTAACATCCGCCTCTTACAGAAAAACCAAAGTTGTACTTGTATTTTTATCACGAATTTATTTTTCTAAACAAACCAATGTTTTATGACCTGCAGAGTCTCATGGAAAAAGTTCATAAAGTTAAATTAATTAATACACGTACAAACATTCATTAAAATTTTAACGCATGCAATTAATAAAAAAACAAGCCCTCCCATTGGCTCAGTGACAATTCTTAGGACTTACAACGCTAAAATTGGCTTTCGAGACCCGCGTTGGACATATCACAGATAAACCCATTGTGGAGCACTGCGCTTAACAATAAAGAAAAATCTAAATAAGTGAAATAATAGACTTATTAATGAAAACTAGTTATACCGAAAAATTACACACACTAATCATACTTCTTTGCCTTCAAGCGACTAACGGCTAAATCAGTATTCTCTCTCAAATGCTTTTGTTTTAATTAATTTCGTGTAAATCAAACATCGTAATAAAAAGAAAACAAATATGATTTGTTTTGATTCAGAACATTTCACAACCTGGTTGAGTAACTTGAAGTTATATTAGTTTAATTTATGAGTTTACAGGTGTGATGGGTTTGTAGAATAAAAACAACAATTTTCAAGCTGTTATATCAAGCACAAATGCAGTAACTGTCTACATTTTAGGCCATAAAAATCTTAAAATACCTTGAATTTCGCACCTTTTTATCTGCTTTCTTTCGTAATATTCATTCTTATATTTCGAGTCCATAAACAACTTCTGGAACATGAAGGATAAAAAGGTAGAAACTATTGCAACTTTCTTCCCTCAGTTATTTTTAGTGCTGTTCCATATACAGGAAATTTTCTTCTTGGATTATGTGACCTATTTCGGGAAAGAAAATGAATGTTTGACGCCAGAGAGAGTTATCGCTTTCATTGCAAGAAAGTTTGACAAAAAATAATTCAATATTCACTTCTCCCTAAATTGAAGACTTACATTTTCATTTGCGTATTTATTGAGTCATTATATTCTAAATTTATTATATTTTATGTTTATAATATACAATAACGAATAATATCATTTACATATTTTTATAAGCAAAATATGATTTCATAATATATCTTTATATACTCTCGTAACTACGGGACTCTTTACCAGTGGAAGCAGCTAAGCCTACTTGGAAGTTTTAGAGGTCAACGAACCTCCTGCTTCTTACGGCTTTGAGCCGAGTTAGAAATGGTTTATTGGGTGGCTATGGTTATGCAACGTTTGTGCTTGACAGATGAAAAGTTTTGCAGTGCCCTAATGTCATCATCCGAACACGACCTTGACCGTGACCTCCAAGAAAAACCTGTTGAAATGGGATAAAATTTGGCATGTTTTTAAAGAATTACAAAACTAAGTGTACAATCAGCAGCACAACTTATGTTTTGTTTTTAAGGTCAATGCGCCCTCTTCACACCAACCAGGAAGAATTAGGTCTTCACGCATGATCAGGAAACTGCTTCTAATTTCTAGGATCATAGCAGTAGATTCCATATGGTTTTGTTTTCACTGATTTTTTTTGTACAATTCCTAAATATATCTTTGAAATTTCAAATGAAATGTTCCTGCAAGCTATAGGATTAAAGCATTGGCTAAAAATCAACAAGTAAACACGAAATTATAGAGTCTTAACTTTCAAAACACGTATCCGATTCTGAAGAATAACATAAAAGGTTCGTGGGTTCCATTGTGGATGCTAATAAAAACGTGAACAGTTTGTTTGTTTGTTGGATTTCGAGCAAAGCTACTTGAAAGATATTTTTGGTAACCATCCTTAATTTTGTAGAAAGATAGAGCAGAAGGAAAAGTAGCTAATCAGCATCATCTACCGCCAACTCTTTGACTACTCTTTTACTAGCGAACAGTGGAATTGTCCGTAACATTATAATCTACCGAAAGCTGGAAAAGTGATCATATTCGGCGACGGGTTTCGATCCCGCGACACGCAGAATGTTAATCGAGCACTCTCGGCACAAGGTCAAATGTGAAGAGAGAGGCATAAATTGAAATGTTTTCGAGCGGCTCCCTTTTTCTTCAAGTTTATATATATGAAAAGATTTATAAATATAATTTGAAGAAAGTGACTGACAAAATAGTTTTCTATAAATACGTCTTCCCTTATCGTCAAAACTTTAATAAAGTTTATCTCTTAGAAGCTGCAAAACAGAAAGAGTGACGTGTTTGTTTGGTCATTATCGAAATGTCTAAAAATAACTGTTATCCTAACATTTAACCAGAGTAGTGTCCATAAAATGTTATGTTATCTAGTACAGCAGTTCAAATCCACGATACGTTTTATTTTTTGTTTATTTTGGAATTTTGCTCGAAGCTTCTCAAGGGCTATCTGCTCTTAGCAGTCCCTAATTTGAACTGATAAACTAGAGAGAAGAAGCTAGTTAACATAACATCGCTGCCAACTCTTGTCTGACCGAATAGTGGGATTAGATTGGCAAACTTATAGCGCAACTATGGCTCAAAAATGCGGAGCGTGTTTTTGGGACAACAAGTTGTGCTTCTTATAGCATTCCTATACTACAGTTGCCTTTAGAAAGATATGGCTCAAAAATGCGGAGCGTGTTTTTGGGACAACAAGTTGTGCTTCTTATAGCATTCCTATACTACAGTTGCCTTTAGAAAGATTTGGACACATAAAATATTTTTGAAAGACGCTTTAATACTTACCTGTAGATAATTAAGTAGTGTTTTACATCTGATATATCAACGGCATTTTAGTTTGACTATTAAATGTTGGTGATGACAAGAAAGATCCGTTAATTTATTATTATTAATATTTTTTTATGTATTACGTAGATGGGTACATGGAATTCAATTGCGCGAAATATATAGATATTGTGTAGCAATTCACCATTCTTTCATAAATAAAATATGCATTTAAATCCGAACCATTTGATATCTTTGGGATATTTCCATTGAACTTATGCGTCGTATCACATATACGCCTGCTGGAGGCAATGGCTGAATGTTAGGCTACGCCAGTATAGAGCAGAAACGTTACTCGCACGTGACCTTTTCCACATTATAAGCCAGAGTAATGACCCACAATCATCTAAATATCCAGAGGTACCAATCTCTTAAACCTAATATTTGTAAGCTAGAATTTTGACGTTTCAACATGTCCGTTTCTTCATTTTCTCCTTATTTAACAAAATAGGACACATACTGTACTCTGAACCAATATTTCCTTCTTGACACGCATGTACTAGTTTCGTTGTGTTGCAACGGTATATGTAAATTATGAAGCGTTTCGGTTTGATATTTCACCGTATTCATGGCACGATCAATAAGCATATATCATATCTTCACGAAACACAGCTTCTTATATAAGGTACATCTGTTCAACATTTTAGATTTAAACTTTCTTTCGCGACACATAATAATAACCTTCTTATTGGCATTACTATTTTTACACCTATTTTCAAATGCCAATTCATATTCCTGGGTAACGAATTAACTCCCTCCAAGTCACAATATACATTGAATCTATGTTCATGCGTTTATAGTTGATCATATTTACCTTTTGTTTTTAGAACTTGTAGATGATTTACACCATAATTTGATGTGTATAATTATTTTACGAAGGTCACATATTATTTTGAGTTGATAACGTAAGCATTAACACTAATTTGATGGACCTCTCCAGCTTTTTATGCATTTTATAAATAAACAAAAAACATAGTCGATAATGTACCGGCCTGGAGCCCAAAACATCGTTTAAAGTCAAGAGAAGAGGCGGGATAAGTCCATCAAAATATTATGCTAGCATACGTCAGTACGCAGTGCCTAAAGTCACCTTGACACAAATAATATAGAATGTATAAGTATAATAATGGTTGTCACTGTTCTAGAATGAACGTATGCTGCACAAAATATTTTGGATAACAGAACCATTGTTCTACCACCAGCTATTTAATAATACAAGCCATCCTTGTTTCTTTTCACTAATAAGGCCTTTTTACTTTGAGTATGATCTTCGTATTACGCTACCTTGTTATGGTCAGGCAATTACTAGGTTGATTTACATTTACCACCACCAAACTAAATTATAAAAGTCTAACTAGACTTATAGAAAACTTTTAATTATTAATGAATCACTGAAAGGAAACTTTCGAAAACAAACGGGAATAGCTTGTGCTCTTGGACACCTCAGCGATAGAGCGATGGCCCTGTTAGCCAAAGGTCGTGGGTTCAAGCCCCAGACCAGGAATGTTTTCACTTATCGGCTTTTTCACATACAAAAATGTTTGCGTATGAAACTTTCCTTTCGGTGATTCATAAATAAATTAAAAGTTAGAGAAATTATATGGAAATATAGTTAGCATCGTATAATTTGGTTGGGTGGTGGTAAATCAACTCGCCTAACCATATATCAAGACAACGTAGAGTGAAGATCATAATCATAGAGAAAAAAAAGAAGCATTGTAGGTGAAAAAAGACGGTGGTGGCTTGTAGTCTTGGATAGCACAAATTGATCTGGTTTCAGTTTCTCAGCTTATCAGTATATCTAGCACGTGAAACCACACATCACTGTTTCTTTTTTTCAGTACTATTCAAATATATTATAGTTTTATTATACAGAACCATTACTTGTAATTTATCAAATCGGAAATATTTGAATTGTATACGCCGAAACCCAGGTTGTCTGTAATATAATACATACCTTTCACGGGCGGTGCTTTTAATGCTGGATGATAAGCAATGTTATCGTGTTCCATCCACGCACATTGTGTGAGCTTTCTGATACTGTCATTATATTTCACGTGTCAAGCCACGTGCGGAGTAAGTTAGAGAAATCGATTACTTACGATCGATTTCAAGCAAGTGTTTTTAAAATAGCTTAATAGCGAAAATAAAATGGAGAAATCCAGCACAAATAATGAACAATTTTATTCACAATAAACTCAAACATTGAAAACTTAACGAGGAACTAGTGCTGTATATAATATAATAATAGCAAATACACCAATTATTCTAGTGTCTACTCTGTATTTTCGAAGAAAAAAAAACACTATAAGAGAAAGTCAGGCTAAATAACACTTAGTACACTGAAACGTAATACATACCAAAGGGAATGGTCACTTATTAACAAATGAAAACTCATTTTGTGAATATAGACCATTGAAACTGAAACGGCATTTTAAAGAGGGCGCTGAAAACCACTGAAAGAAATTGTAACACCTGTATATGATTGATACCATGAGTTTGGTTGCTGTTATGTTAATACATATTAACAAAACAAAGTTAGCGTCAGCTCGTGATTATCTATTTAAGCAATAAAATGTTTGCTATAATACTGACTACAGGTTTATCATAATATGTTGACAGCAAATAAACGAAAAACTAAATCATCGTACAATTATTTTAACACCGTCCACAGGTGCGCATCGTTACCCTCCCCCAATGCTCCAAGCCAGGAGCTACCTCCACACCCGAAATACCCATAGTTTCTGCAGTAGAATCTTCGTTACCCTCCCCCAATGCTCCAAGCCAGGAGCTACCTCCACACCCGAAATACCCATAGTTTCTGCAGTAGAATCTTCGTTACCCTCCCCCAATGCTCCAAGCCAGGGGCTACCTCCACACCCGAAATACCCATAGTTTCTGCAGTAGAATCTTCGTTACCCTCCCCCAATGCTCCAAGCCAGGGGCTACCTCCACACCCGAAATACCCATAGTTTCTGCAGTAGAATCTCAGATATGACCTAGGTGGTTAGTGATTTTGAGTAACAGGAAAACTTTAGATTTAATATTTCAAATCCTGTGATTAACTTTAAACTGCGTTCTTTAGTATGTTTGTGGTTAGAGAATTTTTTGTTTGTTTGTTTGAAGTTAAGCACAAAGCTACACGATGGGCTATCTGTGCACTGCCCACCACGGGTATCGAAACCCGGTTTCTAGCATTATAATGGTTAAAGAACTCGACTCGCAATCTGCAGGTCGCGAGTTCGAATCCCCTTCACCGAACATGCTTGCCCTTTCAGCCGTGAGAGCGTTATAATGTGACGGTCAATCTCACTATTCGTTGGTAAAAGAGTAGCTCAAGAGATGGCGGTGTTTATTAGCTGCCTTCCCTCTACTCTATCACTGCTAAAATTAGGGACTGCTAGCGCAGATAACCCTCGAGTAGCTTTTACATGAAATTCAAAATAAACAAATAAATGTATGTATGCTTGAGAAAAATAAGTCCAGTGGATTTGAAATGCATGGACAATATTAATGTTCAAATACCTTACACAGGCACAGAGGAATGCAATCACCAAACCACGTCCCATCGTAAAAGTTCTGCTGGCACGATACCTTAATTTATTAGTTTATATTGAAAAAAATATTTAATTTTAGACTTTCTTTCTTTAGTGAAAATTAGCTAACTTATTTCGCTGTTAAGACCGGTTATGTTCTGATGGTTAGTGTGTCTGAATTGTGAATCTGAGAGTCCATGGTTCACACCCTGTTGCTACAAAAACTCGATTCGCACCTTTGGGTGCGCTTATAAGAGTGACGGTAAAATATCACTATTCTGTCAGATAAGAATAGCACAAGAGTTGGCGGTTGGTGCCTTTCCTCTAGTTTATTATTTCAAATTAGGGGCGGCTATGCACATATAGTCCTTGTGTAGCTTTTCAAGAAACTTCTAAACAAGCAAACAAATTTCGTTGTTAAAGCACCCCAATGAAGATATGAGTGTGTGAACTCACCCAGAGTAAAAACGTTTACGTATGAAAATATTTGAACTAGATGTGGTTATTACAATGGTTTCACCAATAAGGAAATAGCAGCCAGTGACACTGCCCACAGGAGGGATTTTCACGAAACGGTATGAGTAAATAAACAACCAGAAATATATTTACTGTTTCGAAGAAGTTTTATTTAATAACTGTGAACGTTTCTTCGTATTCTGTTTTGTAAGCTGATTTGTTGGATTTTGTTCTAGTAGAAAACCGTACAATGGACTGTCGTCTGTGCGTTTGATCCATGGATAGAGCTCCAAATTCTATTGTTTTATACCGTATAACTGTTTTGAATGCCATCCAGTTGCTCAGCAGTAAGTCTGAAAGCTTATAACACTAAAAACCGGTTTCGATACTCGTGATGGGCACAGCACAGATAGCTGATTGCGTAGCGTTGCGCTTAGCAACAAACAAACGAACTGTTTTGAATACGCGAGTTAGTCAATTTGTTGATGCTATTCTGCGTTCTCTGATCATCAGGCAAGTAAAATATTAGTGTGAATCGTGTTAACTGTGTGATTCGTATCACAACTGTTTCGTCATCTGTCAGTGAATGATATTTTCGCTGTATTCTGGGACCTTGTTTATCTGAATGTCTGTTTAAGAAGTCCAAGAGGTTAAATATTCTACTGGCATGGTTTGTTGTTGTTTTAATTTTCTTGGGTAAACAAAGTGTATTTTATTTAAATATATTTTGGAACTCTTATGATGTTTTTATTAATTATCGGTACAAAAAGGAGAGAATTGTTATGCCCAGTATGTTTTTCATTCAGTGCTATAAATCTTTTTGTTTTGTTTCTTCTTAGTAGACTGATTTATTTAGACATTTTTCTTAAGACTAGTGTTATACAATATTTATTTATAGTCTGGAAAGATGAGAAAGTGTGGTGATTTTGTTTTTAAATGGGGATTTTTTTTCAGAATTTCGTGCAACGTTACAAGAGGCTGTCTGTCTGTCTGCATATAGCCTCCCTAATCTTCAACTGACAAACTAGTGAACGCAACTAGTCACCCAGAGCCAACTCTTGGTTTATTATTGTCTGATAGAATAGTAGGATTTGACTGTCATTCATGAATTATAGCGTATACGACCCCTAAGTGCGGAACTAATTTTGTAACAATGAGTCGCGAACCATGAATATTTGGGTTCATAGTCCTGGCACGATAACCATAATGTCACACTTTAATCCAAAGAAGTTGATGAAATAGTTTGGTGTCTATAAATTTGTTTTATGTTAGATTTTTGAACTAGTGTGGTAAAACTGGGGTCAGCAGGTAAGCATTAAGCTCAGCAAAAACAGCAGATTCGAATCAGATTTATTGCAAAGGGTGAAATGAACAAAGGCAGCAAAGAAAATACTATATTACGAGGGTAGAACGTGAAATTTTGTCGGTATTAACTCAAACATGCTAAGGGTTTACTCTGTACTGGCCAGCCTCTATGTCATTATATAAGAAACTAGCTTTTGGAGCAAAGTGGCGACTTTATAACCTCTACACTATACAAACGTGATGTAAGGATAGCACGTAGGTTCAAGAAATCAATTTAACATAAAGATACAAAACCCTATAGCCTAATCGCTTTCGAAAGATGTACTGTTAAGTCAAACCAAATATCTAATGAAGTATCCCACAATTCTTAGCTATTTACGTAATTGATCATTCCAATTACAAACATATTCGAAGGAAAGTAAGTCCCAGCTCATACTAACTTGTACAAGCTACTGCATTATCCTTCCACTTGAGTATCATCCATAACCCAAAGAAGCATTGACACAAAAGCATGGTAAAGCAAGTATAAAGTACAGAACGGCCATCGATATGTAACTCTAATCCAAAACGAGCTTAATGCAAGATTACGACTTCATATCTTGTCCACAAGAGCGTTAACCAACTGCAGAACATCCGCACAATTTTTCAAATGATATGAATACATCTTAAATATACATATTATTTTCCAGTTATAGAAGGTTAAAATCTAGCAGTTTTCAACTGTTAAAGCATCAAATGGCGGTTTTAAACAGACATAAATGTGTTCTTAAATTAATTCATTCATCACTTCTTTATTTTAAGGCCTCATCTTCATTGGCTCAGAGGCAAGTGTGAAGGCTTATAACGCTAAAAACCGGGTTTCGATACCCATGGTGGACACAGCACAGAAAGTCCATTTTACAACTTTATGTTTAACGACAAACAAGCGAAAAAATGTTTTAAAATCATAGATTTACCTATATTATTTTTCTGGAAGCAGAAACAGGATTTAGTAAACTAGAATCATGTATATTGGTTGGAAATTTTTATTGACTAATGAACTTCAAATTTTCAATACTGGTTTGTAATCTTAGATGAAACTGAGCTGACGGGTAAGTCAATTAAGGCCACAATAAAAGGAAGCTCTTGCAAAATGTATACAAAGCATGATTAAGTGAAATGAAAAGAACTGAAACATCTATTTCACGTTGAAACAAAACCAATACCTTTATCTAGTTTAAAACAGGAATATAAACATGGCATGTGAAATACAGTCTATCTTTATTCAGCTTTCAATCATTCTATATGAATGCAACAACAAGATAAAAATTAGAAAGGTTCACAAAGTCCAAGACAAATGTGATCTTAATGAATACAATAGTGATTACATGGTAGCACTAGCTTTGTTGAAACTAACTATGCAAATTCAATCTGTTTATGGTATGTCACCTACTTGAGGAGACCAGTCTTTATTAAAGTAAAGGTAAATATAATTACCTGAGACTCTCTTTCTGTAATTATCAAATATAGCAAACATGAAAAATAATGTACAATTTATCTAGTATCTGATCTTACACTGAAGTGAACACCTGCGCCACGAGCGACCTTTGAAGAATAGGATTAACGTAGTTGGATACGTTCTGTTCTTGTAGAATGTATATGTAGAACTAACTTGTACGAAAATTTGAGAAATATTATCTCAACATACCTGAAAAAATATTTTAATTTTCTAAGTTGTAGAAGAGGGGGGGGGGGTAAAACCAGAAGATTGGCATACTACACTTTCACTCACTCTTTTACCTTGTGAATGTTTACAGACTGCTTTACTTTTGTCTTTAGTTTAGTTTAAACTTTAACTTATAAATAAAACTCTTAAACAACAGGGTCATGATATTAAGATTGTACAACACTAGACGTCATGGCAAATATATGAGACCAATACGATTAACTTTAATTTTAGTACATACAACAATGTCTTTAGAACACATGTAAAATAGATGGGCATGCAAGATACATAATAAGAAAGCCTTAACAAAGAATCTTATATACATATAAGTAAAACTCTTTAATGAAAATAAGAGTAAAAACACAGTTTTTTATAAACTTACAATGATGATTTTAAGTATATATCAACTCTACTGTTCTATATATTTAGCACTTTAACCATGGAATTTTCCAATTTTTAATCAACAGAGTTCTTATTTTAAAAAAATGAGCTCTTACTGTTTTGTCTTTTTACATCTTTACATTTAAGGCACATGAACTTTAATTTTTGATTTTATAAATATGTATATTTTAAGCATACAAACTCATTGTTCCACTTATATAGTTTACACTTCATATACGGTCATACATTAAGCACATACCTTCTCATATTTCAGTTCCACCTCAAGCACATAGGCTTTTTGCTTAATTAATTAGTTACCTTCACGTCTATATAAACTTAAAGCTTTTGCCACACTCTAAGATGTGAGGCTATTTTTAGTTTTACACATCTACGTATTCCAAGTATACAAACTTTTAGACTTATTAGTTGTATGATTTTTTTATTATCTTTTAGTCGCCATAAGTAGCCTATATTTGTACACGTGCAGGGTTGAGTACGTTACATTAAACTATTGTGAACGCGCAAATCATCAAGTCGCACAAGAGCCACAGCCAATTTAAAGTCACAATGAAATTGCATGTATCAGAATTATATTAACTGAAAATTCATTGTTTTCGGGAATTGTATGTAAAAGCTCTTTCTGATGCAAAATATCCATTCAATTAAATCATAAAGATGTATTCAAATTAGAGATTTATAATTTCCAAGACTGGGATATCTTTTGTACTTAATGGCATTTGAGAAAACGAATATGGATCAACTTGGAGATCCAGGACCAAGAAGAAAGTGACCTGCAGCAAGTCGTATCCCAAATGCGATAAGTAAAGTGCGACGTCTTCTAACAAGTGAAAATCCACTAACATAAATTCAGTGGCAAAACCCGTCCACGCCCCCAACAGTGTAAGGATTCATCAAGATAAGGCTTCCTGTCATACCTCTTGTGCAACCTTTGCATATCACAAGTAGTTGGAAAATGAAACGCTCATTCATACTATTCCATACGAAGACATGCTGAATGTTGTGCCTATGAATGTTTGTGTGGTCGGTGTCTTAAACCGAGCACTTGGAACCCATCGTATTGTATACTAGCTTGGTTAAAGTGGTGTGCATTGGACAGGATAGCCTTACGACAGATCCTTTTGCAATGGAACTACAGTCGTCAGGTATAACATGACCAGACGTGAAAATGTGAACCATAATGGCCTTTCGATGTTTCAAAATCGTTTTAACATGACGTACTCTACCCTCTGTGTTTTGAAGAATATTTAACATCAACGCTACTAATATATTATTAGTTTTTTCTCTTAACGTCAAAATTATAAATTTATCAAAAAAAGCAACGTGAGGCCATGTCAATGGATTGCTATGTGTTACCCGTGGTGGCTAGATTTAAAAGATTTATATCTCGATCTTCGGTCAGTTTTCTGAAAGACACTGGAATCACGCATGACTCTCAACCGCCTACAGGGAGCAACTGAATCTACATCATTATAGATTTGGCAGAAAAGGAATGAAACCTAGCCCCAGATGGCGCCACTACAGGTGCTGACGGGTCCATCCGAGCGAAAGCTACTATAGCAGGTCACAAAGGCATGTTGACCACAGGATTCCAGCTGAGGAAAAGTGGCATCGAAATTCTCGTATAGCAATTGTAAATAATAGAAATAGTAAAGGAGGGGGGGGGGAGGCGTAGATTGAACCTGACCCTTACAGGTCGACAAAGACCGAAAACCCCATACCGACAACAGCAAACACTTTATATGTAAATAATTATAATGTTAAAATACAGGGAAATGACTTAAACGGTGATTTTTTTATATTAACTACTTATATTTACACTCATATATCAATATTTCTTTTGTACTGTTTCATGATATACGAAATAACAAATACTTTTAATAGTTTTAAAAAAATATAAACACTTATCAATTCATTAACTAAAAAATTCCGGTTGTTCTTGAATTTATTGCGAAAGTTTGTTTGTCATTAATCCTGCAAGACATTTGATTATTCTGTAATTTCTCTTAACGCTTTTCAAAATGTGCATTTCAGTACTAAAATGCATTTTTGATGTTTCTTGTCTTATTTGTTATGATAATACATTTTGATTCTGTGATTCATTTCTAAAAGGAAAAATATGGGGATTTTATTCTCCATGTAAAGTCGAGACAGCTTAGTATACAACATGATCATTAGCCGATCAAGTGATATGTCCACTTCCATCCTTATCTTGTTTGGTTCCTTTTTTCAAGGTCAGTAGCCAGGCCAAAATTGCTTTTTCATTTAGCGATAAATTGTCTTCCTTATACTTCTTTGTTTGCTTTTTTTTATAAGACGGCTACGTGGGTTACTAAGTTATAGAGTATATTTTAAAACTTTATAAATTTTGCATAGAATAATAATAAAATGGGTAGTAAAATATCATGAAAACTGTCTTGCTCTATCAAATGATGATAAAATTATAGTTATTGCTAAAATTAGGTAGACGCTAGGACTGTTGAAGAAAGATGGTGATGAACGAAAATAAGAAATCTCGGTTTTTGGCTATTTGCCGATTTTCGACTTTGGGACGCTCTGTATAGTTGAAAAGCGGCATATACACCGGAGATAGAGCGACTATGCCAGATAGCTTTTCATATCTAGCTTCTGATCACCTGTAGAGAAGAAAATCCAGATGCTTTAATACGAGCGTCCAGGCCATCCCTACACAGAGAGTGCTAGAGCACTCTCCGATACATTCGCCATATCTCTAAAAAAAAGAAAGTAATATTGTTTTATTTGGATGAATGGTTTTTGATCGATTGCCTGAGACTACGTGGAGCAAATTATTAAGGTTGGTGTGGATAAAACTCATGTGATTTGTGGAAAAGTGGAGGGGGGGGGAGATGTAGAAAATAAGTAATTAACGTTTAAGATTTATAGCGTAAGCTAAAGCAACTAGAAAATATATTGTGTTTTATTTGTTGAAGAAACAAGAGAAAAACCTCAGCATTAATCTTTTATTTTAGTTAATGTATGCTACCAAACTGTGTGTATGTATCTTTAATTACTTCAAGACAAACAACGAATATTTTTCTATAGGTCATAAAAAATGCTATCATTTACCAAAGGCCAGAATCTTAAAACAAGTAGACGAATGAAATATCAAACCAAAATTGGTTGCAAAATCAATTTTTCTGATATTTCTAAACGGAGGTATTCAAATAAAACATTTCTCCTCGTACACCAAGTAAAAGTTTTCTATGGGTGAATAGATCTAGTGTCTGTGTTTTAATGTTGAGAAGAAAACTCAGGAATTGTTTAAGAAAGCAATAACAATACTAATTTAGTATGAGTAAAAAATACATATTCATTAATAGTTTCTTAAGTATGTTATTAAATATATATATTCATGTTCTCTAACATACTGCCCTTGTTATTTAGTCTTTATATTGATTGGATTCTTAACGTAGCTTCTGAACTTTATTCTCAATGAAGGAATGCACAGTTTTAAAATCAAACAGCTTGAAACTGACTTTGTTTCATAGATTTTTGTTGTTGTTGTTGTTGACCTATTCTGAAAATCAAACAGTAGTAATAATATTCGATCACTTTATCCCTCAGCAACGTTTGATTTTCAGTAGTACAAATAAAAAAAAGCAAAAGAGAAACGAAATACTTTTATTTTTTAACCGATTGTAACGATCCATCATAAGAATCTTTTGGAGACCCTTAGTAAAAGCTGGGAGAGCAGTTAGTTTACGAACTTACAACGCTAAAATCCGGGATTCAATTTCCCATGGTGGACAAAGCAAGTGCGTAATGTGACTTTGCTCTAAACCAAACAGTCCATAGATAACGTTTGGTGCTGTTACATATATATTTAAATTTTAATGACATTAATTAATGAGTTAATGCAAAATGAATAGTCATTGTAGCTTGATAAGGTATTTTCATTAAGTCATCGGCCAATTCTGCATAAGTACAAAAGCTTATGTTTTCTATTAAAGTATGAACTCTGACAAAATTATAAGCCTCTTTACCATTCTACCATTTTGAGAGAATGTTCAGCACACTCAAAGGAACGCAGTTCCACAGCAAATTGAAGAGTTTTCTCAAAGTAATGCTTCCACTCTGCTGCCCCTAGTGGCTTAGCAGTTGAAATTAACAAAAACCGGATTAGGTAGTGTGTTTTTTTTCAACAAAAATGTCCCCCTGTTAAATTCGACATTATGTCCACAGGCATCTTACAGTCTTTTCCATTTCAACTTACTGGTTTTTCTACGCTTATATCAATTCAGATGTCAAGTGGTATGCTCTTGTATATGGTGTAAATACGATTATAGAGCTTTTGGTACTTAACTAACAATTAGCTAGAGATCTTGAGTACTGTGGGACAGAGATCCAAATAGTCTGACTTTCAATTTTCTACCTATCCCTTCTACTGGTTCTTTTTTTACTGAAAAAACTATTTGTGTGACCTTTCTTATCTCCTTATGACATTACGTCTGTCCACCCACTCTATTTCTACTACTGCAGTCTCATCAGCCAAACCTTTCTGTACTATGATAATCTCAATGCCCGCCACTTCTTGAACAGTTGTAAGCCTGGCATAAATCAATTAGCAAACACTAGACGTCCTTAAACTAGTGCTACGTCATTTTCCTGTGATTTCAACTGTACTTTGTAAATTATCTTAGGCATATTCAGTCTTTTGATACATTTGATTATGTTGGTGTCACTAATTATCATCTTGATTTTGGTATTATAAGAAGTATTTGAATTTTTAGTCAGAGACTTTAAAGTTTTCATGCCCTTTTTTTTGGAAAATATTCAAAATATTCGCAATATATATACTTAACCTGTAGACACATTTTATTATCAATTTCAGTTCTGACACAAATTCCACAATGCCTCTTTTTAGTTTAGATCCAACGTAACTAATTATAGCGTCCCATTTCCTCTATTTATTAAAAAGAAAAACATATTCCAATTCCAAACTAGTAATGATTGTAACTAGTAGGCACTTACTCTCACTCTGCTTGGCATGACTAGGTGGTTAGGGCATTCGACTCGCAATGTGCGGGTCGCTAATTCAAATCTCCGTCACCGAACATGCTCACCCTTTCATTTGGGGGCGTTATAATGTGTCGGACAATTCCACTATTCGTTTATAAAAGAGTAGTCCAAGAGTTGATGGTGGGCGGTATTAACTGGCTGCTTTCCCTCTAGTCTTTCACTGCTAAATTATGGACGACTAGCACAGATAGGCCTCCAGTAGATTTACGCGAAATTCAAAACAAGCAAACAAACTCTCACTCTGGCTATGTAACAACATACGAAACTAAGACTCTCATGTCTTTGCAAACCACTGAACATGTCACCAGGCCTAAACAGTAACAGTACCTGAACACTAGCTAAATAAACTTACAAGAAATCTGAATCAGATTAACATTCTCCCAGGTTAATCAATATGTAATTATCCACTAAGAGTAAAACCTAATTTTACAAGCTTACTCATAATAGTCTACCAGCTACTAGATATTTCTTATTCTAGAACGAAATTCAATTTCTAATTATCCAAATGACTCCAATCTCTGATTTACAAAATTACCCATGATAGTGTACCAGCTACTAGAAATTTCTTATTCTAGAACGAAATTCAATTTCTAATTATCCAAATGACTCCAATCTCTGATTTACAAGATTACTCATAATAGTCTACCAGCTACTAGCTATTTCTTATTCTATAACCAAGCTAATTTCTCTCCTCAGAAGCTTGTGCTTCGTCAATGTTCATTTAACTGTGTCAACTAATGACATCATGTGTCCACCGTCATAGCCTAAACATACCTTTCACAAGTATCAATTAGAAAATATGTATATCTCAAAGTAACACAATATATTTTAAAACGTCACACAAGAAGCTATTTATATTATAACACACTACAGTATAACAATAAAATTACATTTTGTTAAGCAGTTAAAATGTAATTGGGGAAATGACCTTCTGAAACATGTGATAAAAAGATACAAAAGACCTGGGAAACAAATCAATTTGTTTATCTCATTAAGATCTGCTTTATTCAAAAGTTTAAACTTGTTTTCAACATAGCGAGCATATTCTTGGAACTAGATTCAGCTTTAACTCTGTAATGTAAGTATGCATTTATTTCTAATTTTGGTTGATTTTTTTGTTTTGTTATAGAATTTTCGCGCAAAACTACCCAAGAATTACATGCGCATAGTTTTGAACTGACAGACAAGATCCTAGACAGTTAGTTGAAAGCACCCATCGTTAAATCTTTGGTTACTCTTGTTTGATCGAACAATAGGATTTTACCAGTGATTTTTATGTACCCACAGTCACAAAAAGCAGATCGCGTTTTTACAGGAACGAGCCCCGAACCATGAATCATTGGATTCACTGTCTTGATACGATAATAACTAGGCCACCCGGTCCACATTTATTTCTAGAAACAGCTAAACTGTGAAAGTTTGACCTGTTTCATTTATCGACAGAAAAGTATAATACAATTTGTATGTCGAGATTTTCTGATATTGTAGGACAACTTCAAGCTTTGAAACCAACTGTGTAAAAATCGACGAGTAACTCATAAAGCAGAAAAGTAGGCCAATGTTCTAATGTGCCTTTTAGAGTGTGAAATACGTTTTGTGTTTCATTCACCCTTCCAGAAGTTCTTCTAAGTGCATTGCCACCAAAGAGAAACCTGCTCAGTTTGCCCGCGGTCTCCAGTTGTAGAATGTGAATCTCGTATACTAATTTTTTTCAAAGTGGTTTAAGTTACTCGAAAGAAACGTTTTCTATTCGCTAGTTTAGATGAACGTTAAAACATATAAATGTCTTTACTGCATGATTAAACAAATTTGATTAAAGTACATGTTATACCAACATATATGTATCAAAACACTAAATTTAAATCATGATTTTATAATTCATAATTCCATCATTCAGTAAAATATAATGAAAATTCCTAAGTAGTCTATAATATTTATGATCAAACAAACATAATCAAAGACATTTTGAAACTTAATATGTGTGTGTAAAAGTACGCTGGATTTCTGAAGTAATGAACTCCTGATCCGAAACTGTTCGTTTCAAAAGTATAAAAGTTCAATCTGGAGTTTTACGCCCCTGTAAAGTTTCTAAAACACTTCTTTTAACGTGGCAGCCAAAATCTGCAATCAGTTAAGGAAGTTCTTATTGAAATATTTAAATCATTTTTTTTCAGTTTCGTCTTAATCCTACAGAACCCTTTTAAAAGTATAAATGGTTATTTGCCGAACAAAAACCGAAACGTGCAATAAGTATTCTTTGATAGATTGTTTAGGCAAAGTATTCATGATGAAACTTTGGTGAATGGACGGCAACTGCCTGTTGTAGAAACATAAAGGTAGAGGACGACATTCTTCTGCCTTTCTTTTTCCTTCGTCGTTCTCTACACTTCTCTACAGTTGCCGTCTATTCAATTGGGTTTTATCATGCAATAAGTGAATTAAGACTAACAATGAATTTGGTCGCATGTTTCAGCAAAGCCTGCTTAAAAGTTCACACGTATTTGTGATGTGTGGGTTAACTGAAGTAACATTGCTTTTGTTGTGCTTCATGCTCAGCCAAGTTCATCCTGCTGGTTAAGAATAAATGAAATTTTATGTGAAGTTATACTTGTGTTATCCAAATACTAATTTTCAAGATGAATTTCAGCTCTTACTAAATTACACACATATTCAATGTTTTTTATAATTTTTGCTGTGAATGAAACATTGGTAGCTGTGTCCTGTTTTCATTATATATTTACTTAGTAAAACTGTTTGTATGTATACAAATTTCTAGAATCAAGTGAGACCATTCATCAACAGAATCCATGCGATTTGAGGACAAATATGTAAAACAGATGTAATACTTTAACTTAAACGCATGGTTTGTTAATGATTATACGTTTTGTTGGCTTACACTTGACGTATTTGCCTTTATATTAAAACAAACTACTTGTTAAGCTCTAAGTCATAAGATTCTGATCGCCGTTCTTTGCAGATGCATATTACTGTAGAATAATTCAAAAAGGATTTCTACAACATAGGCTAAAGATCTTATTAAATTGGATAATAATCAACCAGATCACCTACATGATAAGCTACACAAGTTATTGTACTGTATAATAATCAAACACATGACTTACAACATAAGCTAAACAAGTTAATGTCTTGGGATAAGAATCAAGGGGCTAATATACAAAATGAGATGAACAACTCATTGCATTGGGTAACAACAGAACATAGGAGTTACAGCATACACTAAACAAGTTGACTTCTTTAAATAATAATCAAAGAAGTCTTATGGAATATGAAACGAACAGCTTGTTGTATTGGGTAACAATAAAACATGGGAGATACAATATAAGCTGAACAAGTTATTGCGCCGAATAATAATCAGGAAAGTCAAACCTTAATTTTTCTGTACTTCTTTGTCATATATATCAATTTTTAAACCTTGCAGAGCAGACTGTTCGATTGCTTGTGTTTTTCTGTTGCTTAGTCATTGTAATTCCTTTTAACGTGCGTGGATGACACGTGCAATTACTATTGTTAAGTCAGTTATTAATTGTTGTGTGTTCTTTTCAGTTATCAGTTTGTTTTTGTATGTGACTCTGTAACCCTTGAGAAAGGCTTAAGCCAAAACGTTGTGTTTCCATAAAAGTTTATTTTATATGCAGTTCATAGCAAATACTTTGTTAATATTTGTGAAGAAATAAAACATTCACATTACAAAAATTCCGGAGACCCTCCATTGTACGTGGACGTCGACTTCTAAGACCATGGTTGCTCAAACCAAATGCACAAAAATATATCGAGGAATCTTATAGGTATGTGATATAGTGGATTACTGTGATCCCTGTTTCTTTGGTCACAGGTATGTAATACAGTGGATTACTGTGATTCGTGCTTCTTTGGTCACAGGTATGTAACAGTCTGGTTACTGTGATTATTGTTTCTTTTGTCACAGGTATGTAATAGACTGGATTAGTATGATTCCTGTTTTATTGGTCACAGGTATGTGATGCAATGGATTACTGTGATTCCTGTTCTTTTTGTCAGAGGTATGTAATACAGTGGATTACTGTGATTCCTGTTTCTTTGGTCACACAGGTATATTATGCAGTGGATTACTGTGATTCCTGTTTCTTTGTTCACACAGGTATGTGATGCAGTGAATTACTGAGATTTCCGTTTCTTTGGTCACAGGTATGTGATGCAGTGAATAACTGGGATTCCTGTTCCTTTGGTCACACAGGTATGTGATGTAGTGGATTACTGTGATTCCCGTTTCTTTGGTCATATGTATGTGATGTAGTGGATTACTGTGATTCCTGTTTCTTTGGTCACACAGGTATGTGAGGCAGTGGATTACTGTGATTCCTGCTTGCTTTGGTCACAGGTATGTGACGCAGTGGATTACTGTGATTCCTGCTTCTTTGGTCACACAGGTATGTGATGCAGTGGATTACTGTGATTCCCGCTGCTTTGGTCACAGGTATGTGACTCAGTGGATTACTGTTATTCCTGTTTCTTTGGTCACAGGTATGTAATGCAGTGGATTACTGTGATTCCTGCTTCTTTGGTCACAGGTATGTAATGCAGTGGATTACTTTCATTCCTGCTTCTTTGATCACCTTTTTTATGAAGACATCGAATTATATGGCTGAAACTTGCGAACTTTTGGTTTCGGATGCTTCATGAATTTCAATTTTTTGCTTATTATTTAAATATGTCCAGCTTCATCACATATATTTTTTGAAATTGAGAAGTTCTCTTATCTATGGCCTTCAAAAAGTTGACGACTCTACATGTTTCGACGTTCAGGATGACGTTGTAACGTCGAAACATTTAGAGTCGTCAACTTTTTAAAGGCCATAGATAGGCCTAAATAAAATGTTTTTCATTGTGTACCTGTTTAACGTTGAATATTATTTATGATTTTTACTGAAACTTTATTTGATAGAAAAACATACTTAACCTTCAAGGATTTTTTTAATATGGTACACTGATATATCTTTTCAAGCTACAATTAGGATCCTCATATGGTATAAATATATGCCACATGTGCAAAATTACTCAACAAAAACCACTCAAATTTGACAAAAGTTTTACGCACGTCTACGCAAACATCATGTGAGCTATCGGTCTAACATTTTTACTGCAGCTTCACCTAAGAGTAAAAATAGACCATTTTTAGTTTTTTTGTCATTCTGATTAAAGACGGCTGATTTAATGCAGCAAAACTATAAGGGGAAAGGACGTGCACATACATAAGTATTGGTTAGTCCAAACAAACTAGATTAGCACTTTCTAGCTCAAGTTTTCAAAATAATCATACGGGTGGACGGTTATTATTCATTGCCAGCTTTTAAG
>NW_013665914.1:328363-330273 GCF_000517525.1 Limulus polyphemus
CAAAATTAAACCATTACCACAAGAGCAAATCAGCAACAACCCAAATATTAAGACAAAGGTGCCACTATTTTTCGGGGCAGGTAGCCGTGAATTCTCGAAACAGTAACGTGAAACATACACATCCTTTATAACATATTGATTTTTGGAATACATCGAAGAATAGTTCTCTAGGCCACATTAAATGCTTACACCTTTTTGGTGTTGTGTACAACTATAGATGTTATACAAATAAAGACGTTTCATGAAACTACTAATATACCGTTGCGAGTAAAAAACAAGGCAATGGTTTTAATAAAATATGGTATTTTTTATTTATTTAAGAGGTGGTGCACTTTACGTATTAATAATTATTTAAAATAGCTTCATAGAATATAAAATAACTAGATATAACTTTCAAGTCAGGTGTTATCAAATATGATGTCGTGGTTTTGAAGGCAGTTGTTATCAGATAGAATGTCGTGGTTTTTAAGCAATTAAACGTTTTCTCTCTTATTTCAACATATTTATTAGAAGAGTGTGTCAACGGTATGTTCGCGAACATACAACGCTAGAAAAAACTGCGGTTCAATTCCCTCCAATGGACATAGCACAGATATCCTATTGTGTAATTTTCACTAACAAAAAAAAACCCAACAAATACAGATTAATGCGCTTGTGAGATGAAAAATGACTTCATTCCTAAAAAAGATGACTTCATAACGGTCTGAAGAATACATTCCTGTACATTAAAATAAAATTAATAGCTTTTATTAAAATTTATATTTTCAATTCATTGAGCGCAAAGCTGATTTTAAAAACGATTTACTGTCAAACATTTAGTTCCAAGCAGTTATTTGTAATACTTTCTAACTGAAAAAACAAAACAAACAAACATTTATTCTGAGTAGAAATTAAGAACGGGGATTAAAACATTTATTCTCAATAAAAATTTAGAATTGGGTTAAAGCATTTATTCTCAGGAGAAATGAAGAAAGGGGATTAAAGCATTTATTCTCAGGAGAAATGAAGAAGGAGGGATAAAATATTTATTTCTAATGGTTTATTCGTATAAAAGTTCTAATTATTCTCCTGAGAAACTTGAAAGCATTTGTTGGATTTTGGTTTATTTAACACGAACCCTGGTCACGGACAATCAAGGTTATATCTTTTAATTTGGGTCTGATGCCCTGGGTTGTGTTCTTGTGATATCATTTCATTTTTGTTCTTAAAAAAAAACTTCAAATATATATATATTTAAAAAATCACATTAAAATTGTACCGAATGGAATTAAGAATATACTAAAAAATCACTGAATATTAGTAACTTTTTCAAGTAAATTCTCGAAGACATTTGTATGACTAGAGTAATATTTTACAAGCACCACTATCACTTCTCTTCACCAAAGTAACATATAATATCTTGCCTAAGAATTTCACGTTTAAAATTTCAGTAAGTAAAGAAATACTAAAAGATGTGACTTTGTTTTTATTGTGTATCTAAAAATAACCCAGTAAACGTGGCAGTGTCTTCCTTTTTAACCTCGCTTCTAGCTCTTTTAATATTACATATTAAATATTATTAATTAGATTTTATATAAATATAATGTAACTAAGTGAATTACTTTGTTGTAATATAACTATATAACTTTTATATTAAAATAACTTTGTATCATACATCTGAAGTACACGTCTTTCTTTTTGAGTAGCCAGAAAAAAAAAGTTTAATTATATCATAAGATCCATAATAAAAAGCCCCCCAGTGGCACAGCGGCATGGCTGCTGACTTACAAAGCTAGAATGCGGGTTTAGATACCCGTGGTGGGCATAGCACAGATTTTGTTTGTTTGTTTTGATATTCGCGCAAAGCTACACGGAGGGCTATCTGCGCTAGCCGTCCCTAATTTAGCAGTGTAAGACTAGAGGGAAGGCAG
>NW_013665914.1:331273-347128 GCF_000517525.1 Limulus polyphemus
CCCATTGTGTAGCTTTGTGCTTAGTTACCAACAACCATAATAAAAAAAGTCCTTTATTTTCCTTTCGTTTGTTTATGGTCATATTTACGTGATTTTAGTCAGTTTAAACATTTCATACCAATACTTTTATTCAGTTTTATTTTTCGAATGAAACGATAATTATTTATTAACTTTAATTTTCTCGTGTGAGAGAATTTCTACTTATATACAATCTTATTAAACTATTTTCGCAAAAAATACGAAATATCTATACCAATGTTATGTTACACATTACTAAGTTTCAAAAAATTAGCACGGATATCAATCAGCTGGATGTTGTAATACAATATTCTTAGTTAAGTAGTTTTGTAAAATATGCTTACCAAATCAGTTATACTAAAGCTGGATGTGAAATGTAATTTTCGTATACTTGGCAACATCTTAAACTTTTGATACAACGAAGTTTATCCATACAGTTATCAGTTTTGTTTTCTTATCAAAAGCTTAAAAAAAAATTAATTCATCTTTAAAGACATCGTAATAACCCACCTTTGTGTCACTCTGGGCCGGGTGTGGCTTAGTGGTTAGCGTGTTACTATAAACCTAATAGTTCATGGTTAGCGTCCCGTTGCTGCAAAGACTCACTCCACATTTAAAGGGCGTGAGTGCGCTATAAGAACGACAATCAAATCTCACTTTGCGGCGAAACAAAAATAGCCCAAGAGTTGGCGGTAAGTGCTGTTGACTAGCTGCCCTTGTGTATCTTTGCGCGAAAATGCTAAAACAATCAAACAAATCAAAGAAACTAATTTATGCTACTGTCTCTGTATGACACAAAACAGGTAAGGAGTGTATGTTACGATTTTACTCTGAAGCATATTTACGAGCTCTTTCAGCTCACTTCAGAAGCCCCCAGTGGCATGTCTGCGGACTTACAACGCTAGAAACCGGGTTTCGATACCCGTTGTGAGCAGAGCACAGATAGCCCATTGTGCAGCTTCGTGCATAACTTCAAACAAACAAACAAACACTCCAGGAAAAATATTTGAGTTTTTCTCTATATCCTCATTCTGCCAATTTTCAATTTCTATATATTTTCATATCGAATTGCCATAATGCTATTGCAGTACTTTTATTAACTGTTTCTGAATTATGATTGCACAAAGTATTGTTGTAACATATTTTTATCATTGGACGGGTTCTTTTGCATTATTTGGTAAAATTAATGTCAAATCCAGTCCATGTAACTATAATGAATTAGTTTATTTTTTCCTTGACGTTTTTTTCACGCTAATTTCACTTCTAGCCCTATCAGTATTCGAACAGAAATTCTGAGACTAATGGTATGCTTAACTCGCAAATAAAATTACTTGTAAAATTTCTTCTCACTAATAGATCGATAGAAAACACACTACCTCACTTACTGCTTAGCTTACTAACTGATTCACAGAATCCAATAACTCACTGAGTAGCACTGAACTGATTAACTCATTGATTGCTTATTGCTTCACTTATTCTCTTATTTATAATGTACACCCTTTTCCACATACCACTAGAATCTTCTCCATTATTATATCATAATGAATGTTCTAGATACTGCATCATTATAATAATTACTAGCTTTCTCTTGCAAATATCTAAATTAAAATAGTAAAAATAAAATTTACAACGCTGTTAACCTTCTATAGATGCGTACTTTGCATTGTCTTTTGGATATACCTTATTAAAACTGATCAGAAAGGTGGCATTATATTCATCTATTTTTCTTTAGTTCATCAATTATTACAAAAGTAATATTCAGGAGAGTTTTCAAAGTCTCATATAATAATGGCTGCTGAATTTCCAATTGTTCTTAGGTACTCTTTTATGTTTGTATTAAAGAAATGTAAAATTTTTCCGATCATTAATTTCTATCGACAATACTAGTAAGTAAATATATTATCGCCTTGAATTTCGTGTCAATAGTGTGAACAAAAATTTGAATTTATAGCTACGTTTAACCTACAGCTATTAATTACTGGTTTGCATACATAAATAAATGTATGTGTGTGTGCAGGTGCTACTTGTTTTTAGTTTGAAGAAGAGTAAGAATGTCTTTTGATGTTCAATTGTAATCGTGTTTCCTGAAAAATATATAGTAGTTCCTCACACAGTAAATAATAATAACAATATCCTGATTTGCACGTGAAGAAATGATTGGATAAGTATTCACTTATATTTTGTTTTCAAGTGAAAATACAGTTTCAGGCCAACAGTATTCAAACGTAATCTACAGTGACAACTAACTTCGCGATTTGCACCTTCTGTATACGTGTACTCGAGTATAATCATACTGCCTCTACTCCGACGTCTAGCGGAAGGCATGTTCAGTAGGGAAGTTCCTTTCGACAAGTCGCGTACAAACAGTCTCAAGCACAGACTTTATAGCAATAAAAAATCACGCGTAAATATATTTTAAAAGTCAGGCAACACGGAAATCATGTGAATAAGTTAGGAATTCAGAACTGCAAATTATCCAGGACTTTACACACAGAGAAGATAATAAACTTAAAGTAAGCTTAAATTATATTATTATTTTAATAGATAATATATCTCTAGTTTCTGTGTGTCTTATTTATGTTTGTGTATATATTATATTACTGTATATATCTTTTTACGGCCTTAGCGACAAACGTCATTAAAGTCTAATACAAAACGACTATGCGGAGAAGGCATCGTTACCTCGATGCTCTGCGTCTCGTGCCCAAAGAATTAGGCCTAACGTGTGTACCATTTCCGGAATAAAACGAACTCACAACCTATCAAAAGGTTAAATCTTAATTTCAATTATTGTTAACTACATTGTATTTAACAGATATAAAAACAGATTTATCCGTGTGAATTATTAAGATGTGTACGAATGTATACTTAGTTTTCGTGTTAAACCTTCTGCAATGCTTTAAAGATTAAAATATTAATATATTTAATGCCAATATATTTATTTGCTACATATTTCAAGTAGTTGTGTTTAAAGATGTGTCTAGCAAAAATGCGAATCTGTTATGTTTCACAAGTTAAATTACAAAATGTATATTACGTCTTGTTAAACATGCAAATTTTACTCTAGTTCTGAGTTGTGTTAACATTTCTATTTCGGTACTGAATAAATAATTGAATACAGAGACTCAAAATTTCTAGTTCAATAATGTGACTGCAAGAAACGTGATTTTATCGAATGTTAAATATACGTACTACTTTGTGGAAATGCAACATTTTAACATATTCCACTAAAAGCTAATTTCACTGATTAAGTTTTTAGTTTGTATAAGTCATTAGTTTCTATTGGTTTTGCTGAGCACATATTGTAAGCTTAAATTAGTTTTGGATATTTCTATAGAACTATGACATTCATATGGAAAATAATATGAGCAATCAAAGGAAGATTGGATTTATGTTTCTGGGAAAAGTTATGCTATGTAGTGATAATATACCGTTAGTTCGATTTGAATGTAAAAGAGAATATGTCATTGGAATTACAATGCTCGTAAAGTAAAAGAACAAACACTTTCAACCTTCATAACTCCAGTCATGTAACTTTACAATGTTTTATGAACGTAAGATGATATAGGCTATATTTGTCTTACAATAACAGTTACAATGCGTTATGAATGTAAGGTGTTATAGACTGTATTTGTCTTACAATATTAGTAACAATACTATATGAACGCGAGATGATAATATATAGACCAGCGTTTCTCAAATTCAGGGCCTCAGACTCCCACGGGTTTGCGAAGGTACTCCAGGAGGTCCGCGAGTCATGCCCGAAATTTCATGAAAATATTTTTAAGAATATGATTTATAGAATAATAACAATATTTTTCGTAAAATTAAATTTATATGAATTAAAATATTTAATTTTCGAATAAAACTCCTTTTGTATAGGGAACCTTTTTTTTTTCAAGACAAGAAACAAAGATAGGTTTGGGGGCCACGAAAAAATTATAAATTAAAAGGATCCTCAGATTACTAAAGTTTGAGAACCGCTAATATAGGCTGTATTTGTCGTACAGTATTTGTTTCGATGGTATTGTTATACTAGTTATAGGCTGATAAAAAAATATGGAATTCGTAATACTACTCCTTCTGTAGATTCTGTGGAAAGATGTAATTCAAGACATGCATGTATTTGTGTCGTATGTTCTATATAATTTCTTCTACATTTGGAAAAGCACTGTATGTGTATTGAAATTAATACGTTTTATCTGTAAAGCTTATTGCTTCATAATGGAGGTCAACAGGGGAGTTTTGCTTGTAAACACGGTCCAGACTAAGTCACTACAGGTCATTTGTGTATGATTTTACACTTACAAGGAGATGGTGTGATTCATTTACTTTTCTGGCACCTGAAGGGTTAATTAGGAACATATCAGTGTGCAGCTGTACCAAACAAACACGAGGTAGTAGGTTTACATACATTGCTTTTTAATATACTTCTGTTGTTTTGTTCTGTCTAAAAAGTAATTACTACTTTATTCGCCTCTTGTGTTGGAATAAATAAATCAAAGTATTTTTTGAACTCAAAAGTAAATATTTCACGATTGGAAATCAGAAGGTTTTTAATTCTGGAGAACTTGAATAACGTCACGCTTTCGAATTTTGGAAGTACATTTCCTATCATCAACGTTGCATATTTTAGATTAGGTTTCTATATGACCAATAAACTGTCCTCAGACCCGTTCTGACGTAATGAATGTCACTATCACTGTTTGTTTTACGGGTTCTTTTTTTTAATTAAGCTAATCATACTTTATATGGTCTATATATTGTGTCAGAGAATACAGAATAATTAATTACAAATTAAAATTTTAATTTTATCTGATAAGTACTAACAATGAATAACTTATTGTGAAACATTATTATTAAAAATATCACGTTATCAGTTATATACACTATTACTCTGTGTGTCTGCCAAACGTACATGCAACGCTTGTCCATGGTGGATATGTTATAGCATTTATGATTTATTAGGGTATTCTTCAGTGTGTGAGATAAATCTGTGGACGTTGGTCAATCTTGTTTTAAACCTCTGTTTTTCGGAGCCGGGTTCGATGCCGTCCCATACCACCAATATCCCCTCCTTTCACACACACACCACGCATTAAGTTCTTGGATTTATATAAGAGTGGCAGTCAATCCATTGGATAAGTTAGTGTAATTTTGAAGAAAAATACTTAGAAAGAAAGCTAAAGAATCTATTTTCATAAAATTAAAAGAAATTCATTGTGCACTTTATACTTTTATGGGAAGTATAGATTAAGTTGAAAAGAATACTATGACTCTAAAATTCACAAATTTAATTGCAGTATTACAGACGTCCTTAAATAATTTGCCTTTCTGATGCTTTTTAAGTAATCAATTCAAACGTTCTGACTGATAAAAAATTAATTATTTCAAACCTGTGATAATTTTACCTACACGTCTACTGTTATCTGTTAAAGTAGCGCGTTATGATAGGTTACGTATACACCTGCTTTCACAAGTTAAAGTGGTGGTGAATTTTTGATACGTTGCCTGCGCTCTTTCTGTCTTGTTTTGAATAAAGTTACCTGTACTTCACCTGCGAGACTTGTTAAAGTAGAGTGCTGTCTTTCTGATAATTAGCCGCACAGCTGCCATTACAATTCAATGCTTTCCTTTGTAGACGAGACATCTGCATACCTGATATGTCATGTTAAGCGGATGTTTTAATTTTTTGAAAATGTTTCTTCACACGTGCCGTACTAAACTGACAGGAGGCCATTCAGCCCATCGAGGCCACCGTATACTAAAAACAAAACAGGAAATGTTTTCTTTGTTGCTAGTTCAGTTTAAGCCACGAAGGTAGCTTCGCGCTTTAGGCTTGTAATCGGATGGTTGCAAGTTCGAATCTGTTTCAGTCTCCCCAGCTGTATGATGGGTACTAGCTGTTAGCTGGGGGTTAACCTGCGATGGACTAGCATCCTGTCCAGGGGAAATGTGTCACCATTCTCATCTGCTTGTGCCAATTAAGCGGGAGCTCAGCGCCGGATCCTATGTGCCACTTCAGCATGAGAGGGGTTTGATTTTTTGGCTTCCAAGCCACATTTTAAGATATGTTAAACTAATTACACAAACCACATCATTTGTGAAAATATTCTACAAGTCCTAACTAAAAGCAATTGTAAAATAAGTTTCTTTCCAAGCTTCCAAAGCTAAACCACATAATTTCTAATTCTCAAGTTTGTATTTCTAACCTTTTCATTTCACCGCCCCAACAATGAATAAGACTCACCATTTTTAATACCTAGTACAACCCTTTCCTATTTCTTCAGAGGATAAACAAGTCTAAAACCCTCAACATCTTCTCACGGTTTTAATAATCTAAACCAGCTACTATTCGAGTAGACTGCCTTTACATTCTTCCAATGGGCTAAACTTCTTTAGGATAAATCTCACCATAGCCAGGAGCTCTATTTTCTAAGTTTATTGTTATCATTTTAAGTGCTAGTATTTCAACAGAAATAAAATTTAAGATAGAAATCCTTCCACCTTAAAAGAAATTGATCAGTTTGGGAATGTTTTTGTCACGGTCACCATAAAAGTATTAATAAAATGTTGTTTAATTACTTATATTTGTTTCCATAATAAGAATCCTTGAAAATCTCGGAACTCTTGATTCTGTTTTTGCAACTGACATAAGTGCCCAAATAACTTTCTTCTTATTGCAAGCCGAGCGGTTTTCATTTGTTTTAAGTTTGATTCCTTTGTTCATAATAATTTCGCAATAATAGACTAGAGAGAAGGCAGCTAATTAACAGCACCCGCCCCCAACAAGGCTACTCTAATCGAATATGGGTTTCGTCCATTATTCTTATAATGTAATCAGTGGCCCAAAGTGCAGAGAGCGTTTTAACGAGAACGAGACGAGAACCAAGGACCATCGGATTCACAGTCTGGCACAATAATTACTAAGTTACGCCCATACCGATGAAAACAGGCTACTAGACAATTTATTCATCTTATGTCTTCCAAAATCATGACATACATTTCGTCAAGGTCAAACAAGGTCGCTACTATTTGAGTTCAGATAGTCCTGAATAATCATTTAGAACTTTCCCAGAAACTTTATTTCCCAACACGGGGAAATGGAGTACATCGAATGTTAACATCTTGTCTCTAACCTTAAACCAGTTTACTTGATCATATTAATGCTTTGTTTAACCCTTGCACCTTGGTTGAAACTTTTGTGTTTGCACCTAACACTCGGAAAAACTGCGTTACTCGTATCATGAACCATGATAGTGGTTCATAATAGGGATCATCCAGGAATTTCACAAAAATTCTAATAGAACATACGGGCAAAAACCATCTTAAAAGGCACACTTGTTCTTGAAGCAACCACCAAGACTTTTAATCTCAATTGCTAAAGCTCTTAAAATATTGATAATACCAAAAAAAAATATTTTCGAATTGTTAGACAAAATTCACCCATTTGTTCTTCATATTATTATTCTTGTTCTACAAGCCCACAGAGAAAACGGCTATGAATATTTTATTCAAACCTGGACAAACTTACTAAAAAAATCTCCGACACAGTCATATGACTATTTTTATGTTGATTCTTGAAAGAGAATGAAAGATTTGATCAGTTTTTTAATTGCTACTGGCCAAGTTTCTCTTCGACGTCATTCAAGCACCGAAGCCTACAGCAAAAACGACTAGGTATACTGCGTCAAAATCTATGCACAGCTACCAAACAAACTCCTACGAAGTTTGTAGGGTTATTTTTAAGTTGATTCTTGAAAGTCGAGCTTTCCAGCCTCTGAAGTTTTCTGAGTTCTTCGAAGCCATTCAAACATCGCAGAAATGTAAAAATGTAGCACCGTTATACTAATCGGAAATGCTTCTTTTTATTAGAGTAAACAGTGTGTACATTTATAACAGTGTCTCCAACGTTCTTATTATTGATTATAGTTTTACAAGCCACTGTAGAAAAACGGCTACGAATATTTTACTAAAACCTGGTTGAATGCAGTATTGAGTATGTCACTTTCCACCATTGAGAAACATCCAGTGGTTTACTAATGCGTATTAATTGGAAAATAATTTGTGCAACTTAAAGCGCATTAATTGGAAATTGTCACGTTAGGATTCATCATTTCACGAATTCGCTGTTGTACTTTGTTTCTACGTAGTTTTTTGTGACGATCCCTATCCTCCTTTTTAAATAAGCAATTTTTAATTATCTTGTCTGGTTAATAACTCTTCAGATTCTGACATTATCTTCAACACGCACCGAAAATTTATACTTTATAATTCTTATCACTGACTATTTTTTACTCTCTAAAAATTTATAGATCAAAGCTACCGAGCAATGAGTAAAATCCGGAATACCGTAATATTTGCCCAGCATGTTGGGGGATAATGTTATCGTAACATGTTGATTCTGAACAACGGAATATTATTGAGTACCCTTTATGCTACATTATATATATTTTATATATATATAATATATATTATTTTTTTTATAGTAAAAAAAATAAACATGAATGTGTATTTCCAGCTGAGTTTTAAAAGTTCTTATCAAGTTTCTTAAGTGAATGATCTTATTATTATAAAACATTATTCAATGTTTTGTTTTTATCTACATGTTAAAATGTATATAGCAGATTAACGTGAGACTGTACGTAATTCTTACCTATAACTAACCTGGCGCATTAATTAGTTCCAATAAGATTTCTATTAATATTATTTTTCCATTCAATATCAAAGGTGTATTGAAGAAATTCTTATACGTACGCAGATACCTGTAGAAGTTAAACGTCATATAAATGGCAGTGAATGTTTTAAAGTTTGGTCCAGTTCAATTTAATGTCTGTAACTCTGAGAGAATCAAAATGTTATAAAAAATACAAGAAAAACAACAAATTTTAAAAGGTACGAGCAAGGAACTATATATGTCAAGAAAAAAGTTTTGTCTTCACTATTCATGAATTAAAATCATTGTTAGCACCATACTTTTTAATCATACATTAATACCAAAAATATACACCAAGCTATTAATAATGATACTTTTATGTTCTTAATTTTACTGCTTCTTGCCCTTAGCCTTTATCAGTTTGCAATATAAAGTTTGTCAATAACATTATGCAATTAAAAGATTCGATATCTATCAGTAAATTAAAGTTTAAATATGGTATACATGTTCTAATTTTATTTGTTTTTATTATTTCCAGGTACAATGTAGTTGAAAGCTGCATTATTTACTTTAAAACCGCTGACTAGTTAAAAATAGTCTTCGTGATATTATTTTGTTTAATTTGTCACGTTTTCCTTTCTCCACATCAGTCTCTAAACCTTTATTTAATAGTTCAAAAAAGTACAGGAGTGCTACGTGTAAGCGTGTCTGAAAGACCATTATGAAGCTAGTTCTTGAAATAATCGTGAAATTTCTTGATAAACCTGCACGACTATATATCATGTTACGGCTTACAAAAAAAACAAGTCTCGTATAAAATTAAAAGGTTTCTCACCTACCATATTAACTTTCATGCGTTTGTTTTGGTGTGGAACGAAATTCGAAAATAACTGTTCAGTTACTATAACTTTCAAAATCGAAGTCGTTTTATTAAGTCTAAGATAATTCAGGAAAAATTAAAGTTCGATACAGGAGCTCCAAATGTATGTAATATGTCTTCTGTGGTTGGCTGGGAAGCCATACTTTTTCAAAAACAAAACTCAGATTTTACAAGCTTACACCATATCTTTCTAATAGATGGACTTTAAGATTTTAGATAAATGTTAAATATCTTTCTAACAGATGGACTTTAAGATTTTTAAATAAATGTTAAATATCTTTCTAACAGATGGACTTTAAGATTTTAGATAAATGTTAAATATCTTTCTAACAGATGGACTTGAAGATTTTTAAATAAATGTTAAATATCTTTCTAACAGATGGACTTTAGGATTTTTAAATAAATGTTAAATATCTTTCTAACAGATGGACTTTAAGATTTTAAATAAATGTTAAATTTCCTTCTAACAGATGGACTTTAAGATTTTCTTCTTTCTGAAAACTGTGAGATAAAGATGCGGTATATCATTCATCACAAATAATTAATTTTATTAGTTTATAGATACAGGAAATTATATTTGTATTTTCAACCTGGGTCAACAAACATCTCATTGACATTTTGTGCTATATGACTTTCGAAACACCTACACAGTTAAACCATCAGACTTGAATCTCTCTTTCACTGGTTTCTTTTAATCTTCTTCGTGATTTATTTAGATTTCACTTTAGTACTTTTAAACATATTTTCTAACATGAATACAGCTTTTAAAAGCTATGAATTCTTGAGTTCATCCCTGTGATTTCTTTGAAATATTTAATTCAGCTACTTGACTTAAGGTTACGACTCCTTGAATGCTGGGACTAACTTAAGAATTAGACGCCACTTTGAAAGTGTCTTTTTTGTTGCTCTGTATTTAGACAGCGCCAACTTTAGAATTATGTCTACACATAATATTCGCGCTTGCAGTTTTACTTATACTTTTGGCATAATATACATAGGCTCGTGTATATTGGTCTCTCTTTTTTTTTCCTCGCAACTTAAAAAACAACTTAATTGGCACATCATCATTTCACCATATTAGGTTTATCACTGAGGTTATGAGGCTGTCGTGAAGACATAAGATTTTATTATTTTCTAAGCCATTATAGCATGGCCGTACCAAGTATAGACTGATATATTACAACGCAAGAAGTAAAGCCTTGTGAAAGTTTTGAACTCTAAATAGTTCTATATTTAGATTTAGAAATGCTTGTAAGTCCGTTCAAGTGTTTTAACTAATTTCAAGTAGTGATATGCTAGACTAATTAAGTATTATTATTCTCCATAACAAGAATAAAGTTTCGATTAACTATTACGCTATCGAAATGCACTTTGCACTACGCAGGATTTCCTAAACCAACTTTGATAAATTCATACTAAATGTTGTTGTTGTTTTGTTTTGTTTTTTTTCAAAGAATTAACAATTGAAGTATCAACATTTTTTTGGTAATACTTCTGTATCTAAAGTTCAAAATTCTGAGTTGAAGACTTGTTGTGAAGGCGTTATGTTTGTTTTTGTTGTTGTTGTTTCGGGAATACGCAAAAGATTTTCGGTAGTTTTCATTTTTTTCGCTTGATTTACCCTTATTCTATCATTTTCACCTACAGCATTTAAACTACACTTTCTTGCAGGCATTATGTGTTAGATCGATATTTGAAAAACTTTTACTCGGTCAAACAAACAAACTCACATAGCCGTAACTTTATTTAATAAAACTACACGTAAAGTAAACAATAAAGTGTAGTAATGGTATTTATAATAGTGTACAGAGTATGAAACAGTTATGAGCGTTCAATGTATGACACGGTTTTATGAGTTAAAACAAAGAAACTCACAAAAACAAAGAACAAAACCCGTACTAACGAAAAAAGTTACTAAAAGGTGTTAATATCATTTCTATGAAACGAGCCGAAGCTAAACTATTGGAAAGTAAAGTAAATGTAATGTTGTAATGAAGGCAATCATAATGTGCAGAAATGTCTGAATGTGTGTTCACCAAGTGATAAGCATATGGTTTTGAAAGAATAGCGCATGCGTATTTTAGACCTAAATAAGTCAGAAAAGCCCATAGCAATTGTACTTAGTGTAATGTTATTTTTTAGGAAATTACACGCGGGTTAAGTGCTGTTTGAGTGAAATACTTTGCAAATAAAAAAAACTAAAGTTGAGATAGAAGCCAGTTGTTACGTGACGACAATGACAATGTGCTATCGTGTTCCATACTCGTTGCATTGAAAAGTTTGACTGAACAGAAAAACAGGTAAGGTGATTCTGAATTGAAACGTCTATATGCAATCCGGACTCCTCAGACAAAGGCCTTTCTAACGATATGAGATTTGTAGCGTTTGATCGTAAAATATGCAGACAAGATCTATATAGATTATAGACTGAATTGAAACGTCTATTTCAATCCGGACTCCTCAGACAAAGGCCTTTCTAACGATATGAGATTTGTAGCGTTTGATCGAGAAATATGCAGACAAGATTTATATAGATTATAGACTGAATTGTTTGAAAGAGGCTCGGCATAGCCAGGTGGTTAGGGAGCCCGAATCGCAATCTGCGGGTCGCGGACTCGAATCCCCGTCCCACTAAACATGCTCGCCCTTTCAGCCGTGGGGGCGTTATAATGTTACGGTTAAACCCACTATTCGTTAGTAAAAGAGTGGCCCAAGAGTTGGTGGTGGATGGCCTTCCCTCTAGTCTTACACTGCTAAATTGGGGACGACTAGCGCAGATTAGCCCTCGTGTAGCTTTGCGCGAAATTCAAAACAAACAATTGTTTGAAAGACATTTAGGTTGAGGGATGTTTTCCTCAGAAAGATCCAAAGGCGCCATCTATTTGTTTAAAATCGATGTCTTACCTCTCATTAATAGATCAGAATGCTATGTCCAAATAAGTTCAATTAAAAAGGAAGATAAACCCCATTTTGGAGCATGTCGAAACGTCGATTAAAACAAGTTCACACTAATAGATGAAGATCGTTTTAGAGCAATATGAAACGTCATTTAAGACAGGTTCAAACTGATAGATCAGCTCGTTTTAAGGCATCTCGAAATATCGTCAAAAAAGTTTAAACTGCTAGATTTGTTTTAAAGTTTGTTTAAACGTCGTCTGAAACAAGTTAAAACAGTTGGATGAAGCTCGTTTTAGGGTAGAACAAAACATCCTATAAAATAAGTTCAAACAAATTAGAACAGATGGATAGAGCTTTGTTTAAAATTAAAGTAGGTCGAAACGTCGTCTAAAACAAGTCCAAACTGATATATGAAATTCGTTTTAGAGCCTGTCGAAACGTCCTTTAAAACAAGATAAAACAGACAGATGAAGTTAGTTTTATAGTTGGTCGAAATATCATCTACAAACAAAAAAACTTAAACAGGTGGATGAAATCCATTTACAGCAAGCCAACGAGTCGTGTACAAAAAAGCTCAAGCAGGCACAGTAAGTTGAAACATTGTATAGAAATAAACTTAAACAGGTGGATGAAACTCATTTTAGAATAAGTCGAATCGTCGTCGTTTCCAAGGAAACTCTCAAAGATTAATGAATACAGCTACATGTTCTAATATTTCGTTATTGATTAACGTATTATAGAGATCTACACAAAGATTGCAAAGTAATTATTTTAATCATTTATTTTAATTGTAATAACTATGTACATTTGATGCCTCACTTGAACAACTTTGGTTTCATTGATTTCCTCTGTTAATTCTATACACTTGGAAACTGATAATCTGTGTACTTGAGCTGTAATGTTACAGATACAGAGTCATAGATATGTAATTCCACAACTCAATAACTACATATATGGTTGCAAAGTTACAATATAGTAGAAATGTTGTCAAGATTCCAATCAAACAATTTTTATCGAGATTTAGAGGTTTATTTAAGTTAACCTTTCAACACACTCATGCTTTCACTCTAACAATATGTTCAAGCATCTTTGAAGTAACTAAGTCATCATTAGTTGTGTGAATATCTTCAGTTGATTTTGTTCTGTTTTTAAACATCCTTGAGTTGTAACTGCACAAGTAAATATAAAACTTTTCAAAAAAGGAAGTAAATCTAGGAATGGCTAATATCCATCTGTCAAAAACAATGCAAACAAGAAAGTAGGGATGGAAAATGTGACTCAGTCATTACATAGATATTGTTATGAAAGGAAACACCGTATAGTGGTGTAAAGTTCTGATGACCTATTGAGGAGATATTTAAAATACCATTTCGATGAACAATCCGAGCCATCCCTACATAGGCAGTGCTACCGCCTACTTGATGATCTGTTAGATGTGTTTATTGTCAGTTGATGTTTTTTTCTCTCTCTTTTTTATTTTTTGCTAGAATCTGGAACATACAAATATGCCTCACCCTAGTATCTTATAATCATTAAATCTCTTATCTTATCTTGAGACACAAAAACAACTTATCCTAGAACCTGCCCCCCTCCCAAGTGGCACAGCGGTATGTCTGCGGACTTACAACGCTAGAATCCGGGTTTCGATACCCGTGGTGGCAGAGCACAGATAGCCCATTGTGTAGCTTTGTGCTTAATTACAAACAAACAAACCCAGAACCTGGAAAGCATGTACAGATCTACTGTTATCTAAAACTTGGAAAATGCGGTTATACCCATTTATATTATTTTTTTTACGAAAAATAGAAATTACTTACCTTATTAGAAAAGCTGGGAAGCACAAAAACTTGTACCCTGCAATCTGGGAAAGTAGATCTTGTCCTATAATTTTGAAAACACGTTTTTCTTATCGTTTTTATTGGTAACCTATAAAGGAATTCTCTTTCAAGGCTGTTATAAAACAAAATGTTCGGTAAAGAACTATTTATCGGTGACTGAGTTCCTAGATTCTGACCCCTGATGACTGAAGAAAATAACAATCAGTCTGTTTTCTACGGAATTTGGGCTACCATGGATAAATAAATCATCCTCAGCTTTGAAATCAGTGGTAGTTACTTGAAAAGTTTAACTATCGAACTCGGTTAAATGAGACTATTTACTTCCTGAAACCAATCAACTCCAGTCTCCAAAGGACTCGCTAAAGACCATTGGACGATATTTCTATGAATTTTAATGCGTATTCAACACACGAATCTGAGAGAAGGGATATTTTAAAGCATTACAACTGTACTATTCGAAAATTAATTTGTCACTCTTACTTTCTTTAACTTGATATATTTGTTTTTAAGAGAAAGTGTGGTATTTGTGGACAGGAAGGTAAGTTTCTTAACCTAGTTGTAATAAACCTTCATTTTTTTTATAATTCTACTGTCATAAATTTCGTATTCTGTGAGGATTGTTGAAGATTCTTTAACCACATGTCAGTAGCTGGGTTAAAGTGGACATGTCGCAGGGATCGAATCCCCCATTTTTAGCTTTATAATTCATCAAGCTTACTGCTGAGCCACTGGCGGACTCTCCTGGATAGGGAAGGTGCTTTTTTCATCCACTTATTATCAACAATGAATGTTATCATTACATAAGTTGTTCTGTCATTGAACCGAACCAAAGTATGTGATAAATTTAATATTGTGTTCCACGCAGCATCGAAAGTTTGGGTACCCCGCTGGGATAGCGGTAAGTCTAAGGACTTACAACGCAAAAATCCGGGGTTCGATTCCCCGCGGTGAACACAGTAAATAGTCCAGTGTGGTCTTGCTATAAAACTAACAAAAACGAAATTTTGGTTAGGAGTGTTTTTTACTACATTTTATGTTCATGTTAAAATCAGAGATTGTCTGATTTTTTACGTTAGTTGCAAAGACGTGCTACGTCAAAAGTATTACACACTGCTTTTAATACATTTATTTTATATTATAAAACTGTATAAAACTGGTATCTTGAAAAAAAAAATTAGTTAATGCATTTAATGGCAATTATTGTTGTGTGAAACCATGAAAGTGAATATTTGTACTTCCTTGAGCATTTCATCTTTAGTGCATTACTATTACACTAATAAATAGTTGATGCGATCTCGGTCCATTTTCCTAACTTAATTTAATGTTTCTTAATTTAATCGATTTAACATAATTAGAAAAACAACCAAGAAGCGAACTTTGCTAAGAGAAATCGTTAAAAATGATATGTTTATCTAAACATGACAAAAAATACCGTAGTTATTGCATGTCTTTCAGATTCCATGCGATGACTAAAGAATATTATGATAACAACGAATACAAGGCCCACCAGTGGCACAGCGGTATGTCTGCGGACTTACAACGCTAGAAACCGAGCTTCGATACCC
>NW_013665914.1:347264-348301 GCF_000517525.1 Limulus polyphemus
GTGGTGGGCAGAGCACAGATAACCCATTGTGTAGCTTTGTGCTTAATTCCAAACAACCAAACGAATACGAATGTGTACCGGAATCTGATGGTAAAGTTCTCATTAAAATAAACATCAAGCAATTTTTTTATAACCGTCCGTGTAATAGTTGCTTTAAGCTTAGAGTGAAAGTGGTCCGTAAACATTTGTTATTATTACTTACAATTTTTAAGTGTGTTAATTATTTATCTGCTATAAAGCAGCTTCAGCTCTGCAAAGAAACTTATGTATAGTGAGTGTGGTTTAATGTGCTATTTGTTTCAACGTAAAGCTACACAATAGGCCATCTGCGCTCTGTCCACGCTTAGAATCGGATCCAGAATTTTAGCGTTGTAAGTCAATAAACGTAATTCTGACACATCAGAGGACACCTATTTTTCTTGTTTATAATGTAAATGATTAAGTACACTGAGCTAATTTTATTATTTCTTTGACGTGCTTGTTATTTGGGCTTGATTTCGATGTATTATAGCACACTAGTTTGTTTTTTTTTTACTTTTGTGTAGTGTTAAAACATTATAACAAATATATTTGATAACCTAGATTCGAATTAATCATATACTTGATATAATATAATGAAACGCCAGAATTCGTATATTATTTGTTAAAAACATAACTAAATTATTTCACTGCTTCACTAGTTTTGGTACTAAAGGTTTTTCTCTTAAAACATCAACTTAATTAGATGATTTCACTGCTCAACTACCGTATTTTTCGGAATATAAGACGCACCGGTGTATAAGACGCACCCTTATTTTGAAGACTAAGTTTTGGTGAAAAAGAAAGCTACAGTCGCATTTGAAAGATTTTTATTGAACAAAAATTCAATTTGATACTTTAAAAATTAATATATATTGCTCAAAACATCAAAATAAGAAAATACAGTAAATCAAAAAAAGGTTTACTGTTATTTAGTTTGGTTCAAAACCTACAAAATCTTCATTGCTTTCACTGTAATTTATTTTTTTATTATTTAGGGAGCATTATAAATAGTTATG
>NW_013665914.1:348465-357996 GCF_000517525.1 Limulus polyphemus
CGGCTTGTATATATCGTGTATATATACATATATATTATTCATACCTTCGGTGTATAGGACGCAAGCAGATTTTGACATCAAATTTTGGGTAACAAAGTGCGTCTTATACACCGAATAATACGGTAGTTTTGATACTAAGTATTCTGCCTTGAAAACATCCACATAATCAAACGATTTCACAACCTCCAATAATTTTGGTGTTCGGGGAAGTTCCATAAATATTTGTTCATAATTTAAATTAATTTCTAATTTGCGTGCCTTGTTTTCAAACCCGACAATAACATGATAATTTTAACTCGTTTATAATGACAATTTGAAAATATGAATAGTTTCAAGTTCATTATCATAAACATAATTGTTCTAAACATTTAAGCTAAATGTAGATGAATTTAAATGAAGAAAGTTCACCTTAGTTTTCTAACGGGACCCGGCATGGCCAGGTGGTCAGGGCGCTCGAATCGCAATCTGACGGTCGCTGGTTCGAATCCCCGTAACACCAAATATGCTTGCCCTTTCAGCCGTGGGGGCGTTATAAAGTGACGGTCAATTCCACTATTCGCTGGTAAAAAAGCAGCCCAAAAGTTGACGGTGGGTGTTGATGACTAGCTGCCTTCCCTCTAGTTTTACACTGCTAAATTGGGAACGGCTAGCGCAGATAGCCCTTGTGTAGCTTTGCGCAAAATTCAAAACAAACCGAACCAAACATTTTTTAACTTCAACGTTTATAAACTTGTACCTTGCACTGACAGATAGCAGTGAACTGAATATCTCTTGAAAAAGTTGCATGATTGTCTGCATTAATTAACACTATAGGTATGCAAGAGATGCACTCCTCTATTTGAATTCCTTCATATAAAGTACCTTGTAGTTATCATTCCGAACTATGAATCAAAGAGTCTATGGTTTGCGTCCTGTCGCTGCAAATAATAATAATCATGCTACGTCGTTTGATATCATAGGAGTACTATAAAAATTATGGTGAAACCCCACTATCTTGTTGGAATAGCCCACGAACTGTAACTAGATGCTGTTAAATAGCTGCCTTCCCTTTAGTCTTTCAGATGTAGGGACGACTAGCGTAGTTACTTCTTGTCCAGCTTTGCGCGAATATCCGAAACAAAACAAACCTTCATATACCCACCCAAAGTATAGAATTATATTCTATGCTTTTTACATAGAAGTTTGCTATTGTATAGTGAGCGATGTAGCTTAACTTTGTGATTGTGAAAATGGTTATTATTGAAACTCTTACTGTCTTATTAACTCCATTAGAACTTGCTCAAAAGTATAGTATAACTTAAGAAACATGTGTCAATATATGTGGTATTGTGACCTAATTTCAAATTTCTATAAGTTATGAAATAGTAAAACAATTGTATGCATATGAAGGTGCTTATTGTTGAGTTCCTGTTTGTGTCATAGAATACCAAGCCTGTTAACAGCATATGAAAAGCATGATGCACGTAGTGGCGTTTAGTGTGGTGACCAATTTATCTTAGTTTTGAAATTAGTTCCTCAATTGCAGGAAATGATGTATTAATTTTTATTGTAGTTCCTTGTGCAATTGTTTCAAGTCAATGGATGAAATAATTTAAGTGTTGTAATCCCCCTGAGTGCAACTGCCTACGCCCTTAGACGCTAGTTCTGCTGTTCAATTTGCACAAGTTCTGGTTCAAGAGTTTGGTTTCAACACCAGAAGCAAGAGCTTGTGAATGTTTTGTAAAACTATATTGCTAACAGGTTACAAGTCTTCCCTTACTGTTTGAAGCTACTTTATTGCCCATAATTAATGCCCCCTCTTTAATTATCGCCCCCCGGTATTTTTATAAAGCTTACCTTGTGTGACAGCAATAATAATCCGACATATAAATCCACTTTTATTACCGTAATTTTGATTTTAAAAAAAGAAGAAAATAAACACACACACACACACACTTATTAGCATTCCAATCAACAAATCACATGTGAAAAATAGAATCCGAAACTACAAATACTATAATTAGAGTCCCTTTTGCAGTTTGCAACGCCCCCGGAGGCGTTAATTAAGGACATTACGGTATGTCAATATTTGTATTTATTATTTCCATCAAATGCCCTCACCTTCTATCAACTGTATTGGACTACTTATATTATATTCAGTTCTTATCAAATGTTAATAAAAGTTTGTTATCTTATTCATATACCTCATTTCTTCATCCGTATTCTTACACTTGCCTATGTGTTTCCTTTTGTTTTCTCTGGAATGTACACATTACTATACAAGTGAAGGTAAACATTAGAACTGCGTGACTAGCTTTTAGTTACAAGCGTTTATTTGATTTATAGCAAAGCCACTTTGGGCTATTTGCTGTTACCACCGCAGGAATCAAACCCCGAATTTTAGAGTTGTAAGTCCACAAACTTACCGCTGTCCCGCAGAGGGATTAGTTACAAGTGACTGCATTTTATCTTTTGGGAAATGATATTAGGAATTATCAGCTCAAAAGCTAAGTAACCATGAATGCAACATAAGTTTTATATATTGTATTTCTGTTAATAAAGCTAACAAATAACTGCCAGAAATATGTGATTCAGTTGAAATTTTATCCACAGTCGTTGCCAATGTAATGGTCGTTTTCCTTGTATTTTTGCGTTGGATTTCCTTAAAAACACAATTTTAGTGATAAACTGTTTTTATTAAACCCGTTTCTGTTAATATCATATATTGCTCTCGTGTTACCTAAGCCTATGTACTGCAGAGGTGTAACCAAGGGGAGTCGAACGACTACCCCAACATCCTGAAAATGATTTTGCTCCTCGTGTTTATATATACGTTATTTTTTATTTTGAAAGTAAACATTGGTTCTCTTTTTATTTAATTCCACATTAACCAACTGTGACAACCAATATTTTTTGGATCCTGACGGACAAATGAACTAATGTATTCTCCAACCGGGAAAATCTGGAGAAAGTTTTAGCATCTTTTATTATGCAGCCTGTTTTGTTTTGGCTAAAGTAAACTGCTTAAATTCTCTATGAAGGAAAAAGGGACCTCAGCCTGAGTTAGAAAAAAGAAAAATTAAGAGTTTTTAAGTTTGTTTTCGTATTCATTAAGGATTATAAAGGTTTGATAGGTTTACTGTTAGCGTTCCTACGTTGTCCACCCACCTGGTGACTCAACAGCAAGCTTGATGACTTATGACACAAAATTTCGGAATTCAGTCCCTTCTAACTGCACTATACTAACATAAAGAATAAACTTACTTGTACTTCTTCACGGCTGAAACAAAAGAAAAACATTCACTGATTCGTTCTACTGGCAAGAAACTACTATAATATCTTGTAGCAAATGTACAGTTTTCGTATCCATCTTTTTAACTATTCCTCAGCTATAGTTTTATTGATGCTTTACTGTTTCATTGCAAGCTTACTTAGTTAACTGACGGACCCACTCATATTTGTAATCTAATCCTTGTCCTAGATATTTCACGAAACCTCTCGTTCATTAATATACACGAATATTCAAAGTATTCTATGACTTGCTTGATTTTAACGTCATGCGCCCTCTAGATAACATCTAAATTATAAGACTAAAAATATAGTGTATAACAAATTTGATGACGAGGAACCCAATTTTTAGAAAATAAAGTTTGGAGACGGCTTGAATAGATAGTGAAAGAATCTATTACATATTACAAATGTACAACGTTTGACGAGCTTATGTCATCATGAAGTGCAGGTATTTACATAGACACAGGAATACATATACAATATGAAACAATGAGGTCACATGACCGAGGATTGCTTAACAGCTTAGTAAAGGTATTCTGGTATCCCGGGGTGTTCGTTTAGAATAGGGATGTTTTGTTCAATTAAGATAGCTTTCTTTATTTTGCGTTTGTTGATGTTTAGTTTTGGTAAAATAATACGGTATGCCTTTCCAAATGTTCAGCAAATTTGCCTAAAATATTTCCTATCCTCCATACCTGTTCCAGTACTTTGCTCTGGATACTTCTTTCTGGTGTAACACTCTAAACCTATTGGATAAGTTGGCTACCAATGCTTGATAGCTGTTACAGCTCGCAGTTGGAATGTTACTTAACTTTGTCAAGGCTAATCCTTTCACATTAGCAGTGTGATGGATGGCTTTTGTTCACTATCCTATCTGTTCACTCTGTAAATGATTTTATACTGTGTTTGATATAACTCTCATGGTACCTTTCCATTATAGTACGCTGGTTCATCAATTGGCTGATGTTGAATTGGCCAGCTGAATTCTGGAACTTGATTTGGTGGTGTCATGACTGGAGTAGTTCAAGAAGGTCCTTCAGTAACAGGTAGCATAGCAGTATCAGTAATAGATGTACACCAAATAAGCTCTTCTATTCCATATTTTGTAGCTGATGACATTTTGGTTGGAACTCCTGAACCAATCAGAAAGAGGTGTTGTTAGTTTAATGTTTGCAGATGTTTACTTTTACAGATGTTTTATTCTGTCGCTGACATTCTTTTCTACCTCAGTGATGCTCTTTCCCACCTCTCGATGTCTGTCTTTATTTCATCAGTTTTATCATAACAGCCTTTCTTTACTTCGTTCTTGTCTTTTGTACTTCTTCAAACCTGTTGTTGTAATCTATCTGTGTACTTCCAGTAGTTTATCGATTTTTTTTATTTAATCAGATTTTGTTATTTGGTTTCTTTCCTAACTATTACATCTTTTCTTGTAACTCCTCTCTTAAATTCCTGTCTCTTACCTCTTGATCTTTTATTTTGCTATCTCTTTCTTCTCGATCCTGTTATAATTTTCTATAAATTTCTTTTTGGTTATTTTTCAACTTTCTGTCTTGTTCTTCCTGATCTTCCTCGAAAATCGTGGAATATAGTTTGTTGTTGCTGAGTGAAGATTTCTTGATTCATAATATGTCACGTATAAATCTATTAGTAGAAAATGATAAAGCTTAAAACATTTTATGTTGTTGTTGTTTTCTGAAATTATTGGTAAATCATCAAACAAAAGAAAAATTAAGATAAAACTGAAATTTTCAGTGTACCACCCTACCATCAGTTACAAAAGATATTCCAGTATTACGTAAGTGTTAGAAATAAAGTTGTACTTACATAACTTGCAGTTGTTTTTCTGAGTAACATCCGGGATAATATATCCTTTTAAACCTGTTGGCAAGTCACAATACGCCTTTAAACGTCCTCTTTGATGCCAAATTCCCTTCTCCATGGTCACATCCACCCACCCATCACAACAATGCTATTCGTACAGCAATTAATGAGCACAAGCGCAGCTGGCCTTGAAAAGTGTGATTAGGAAATAATTTGAGCTAGTTGTAGTGCTTGAAAGACAGACTTTTAATTTTCTTTTCATTTCCTGTTCTACTCCTTTACTTTACAAATGTACACATTTTAAATAACCGTGCATAAATGCACTGTGACTCAAGTAAATATGTGACTCAAATACCTTAGTATTATGGAAGAAGATTATATTGCCAAAATACTCATTCAAAAGTAAAATACCTACACATTCGGATATGTTTATAGACTCTGAATACAAATTAATAATTACATAAGACATTCACTGATCTCGATTAGCAATAGAAATCATTGTGTTTTCGGAAATAAATTTCTCCCATATTTTAATCTCAAGGAGAATTTTGCGAGTAGGCAGAATCCATTATAGTAAGGGAATATAATATATTTCCTTTGATTTCAATATTTTAACTGATGTAATTACGATTAATCAAAAGCTAATATTGCCTTTTCCTTCAGTATTTATTCTGTTTACTTGTGAATTATTTTGTATACACAGCAATATAATTTTGACAATTACACCGATTTTGTTTTTATTGCTTAATACATAAAATTGCAACTTATTTCGAGAGAACAATATACAATAATGTTTTACTACTCTCGCCCGGAAAGAAGGGGGGGGGGGTATTGAAATCGGGTCCGTGTGTCTGTTTGTGTTTCCGCGCGTATATCTCAAAAACTAATAGACCGGTGTGTACATTAATGTTGAGACTTCTCATCAAAGTACAAAAAAAAAAGATCCGAACCGTCGATCATTCTGGATCTAAAAAGGACTTTCTGAGTTTTCGAAGGTGAACTTTTATGTTATCCAATATAAACGCTTGCAATCTTGAAAGAAAGCAGTGGGGCAGGGGTATGCACTCTCTCTGATTGCTCTTGTTTCTCATTGTAAAATGATTGTACCTATGACATTGCCGCCTGGTGAAATATTGACCAAAGGAAAATAATAAGATAAATTTGTTTGGAATAGGATAAGGTTACTTTGTGAGGTATATGAAATGAGTTCCAGTCAACACCATAATTTTTAAGTCAACATAACAATATTTTTTACCCAAAATACCCTAAACGAATCATTTCGTTTCGTGTAGTTTTCTGCAAGGCCAGGTGGTTCGGGCGCTCGACTCGCAATCATGCTCGCCCTTTCAGCCGTGGGGTCTTTATAATGTGACGGTTAATCCCACTATTCGTTGATAAAAGAGTAGCCCAAGAGTTGGCGGTGGGTGGTGATGACTAGCTGCCTTCCATCTAAATTAGGGACGGCTAGCACAGATAGTCCTCGTGTAGCTTTGCGCGAAATGCAAAAACAAACAAAAACCATTAGAATTCACTCATAGTGTGTTTTAAATTATAAATGCCGTCCCATTTCGGAGAATTGACTCTGTAAAAAATAATTTTTGATTACATTTAACACTCTTGAACTATCAGCATCTTGTGTGTGAGGATTGTGTATTTAAAAGTCAGGACTTATGATACTGAATTATTCAGAAGACGTCTTTTATCCCTCACAATCATTTGCTTACATACCTCGGGTGTTCAATGATTCTTAGAATGGGTGGTTAGTGTTGGAATACTTGCAGACTAAAAGTATTATTGGGGTAAGATTTAATATATAAATTATTTATCAAGCAAATGAACAATAAAGCTGAAGTTGAGCATATTTCAAGAGCACAATTTATTCACTGAATACAGCTTTGTTGGCAATAGTTCGCTTGTTGTAACCCATAAAACATGAGTATCTACAAAACCAAATGGTGGAAGTTAGGATTTGACGGAGTCCACGAGTCTGAGAAACACATATTTGAAAAAGAAAGAAAGATGCTTTCCGTTGAGTGTGAATCCTCCTAGAACTGACATAGTATGTGCATCTACAAGGTACATGTTTGATCAGTTGGCAGATGGCATTGTGTGTGGGATTTTGCTTCATTCTTAATTCATTTTAATCCCCAAAGTCTCTGAGATCATTGGGGAATAAGACGTTGATGTACACGGTGACAAATGATGTCCCACATATATTCTGTTGGATTTAAACATGGACATATTGCCGTTAATCCATGAGCTATAGTTTCTATGATTTTTTTGTTCAGGGACGCCAATCACAATCTTGGCATAATGATACTGGGCATTATCTTACATCACGACAAACTCTGATCCCATTGCACATGTGAAAGACCGCGTCACTGGGTCCAATGCTACCTGAACATATCTCTGATCAGAAAATTGGTCTTTCGGAAGTAGATTAACATGCATACGCCGATTCATAGTGATGTTTGTTCCTTCCATAACTGCAACCGATACCAGTATGGTCATATTCAGAGGCCTTCTACTGAACATACCGTTTGTTCATAGGCTTCGAGTACAGGCATGAAACTATGATTCATCATTTAAAAGTACAAGCACAACATGGCACTGTTAGCAATCGTGGTGATTTCGATAAACGTCCAAACGAACCGTAAAATACCGAAGCCGGTCTTATCGACGTTACAAACGGATTCATGAAATATGTTCCTTATCATGTGATTATTGATTGCCCCATTAGTTGTTATCCTAACATCCATGTGGCGTAGTTTACCCTCCATGACCTTTTCCAGGATATCTAGTACACATAATAATTGTCTGATGTCGTGTACATAACTTTTCCACTACTGAACTGCTAGTTACATCTGCGTTTTCCCAGTTGAGCAATTCTTACAGTCTGTACTTCTATCAAAAACCTTCAGTAACTCAAAATAGAAAACATTAAACGACATCAAATGTGACGACTGTAGTGTTGGAAGCCGAAACAGCTGAGTATTTTCAGAACAGCCCACATGAAACTTGTACGAACTTTATGACACATCGATTTTTTGGAACTGCATTCAAATTTAATTGTTCAGAACGCATTAAGTATTTATATAGTACCTGAGAAATGATGGGAACTGCTTGTTATATTGTTTGATTGTGTTCTCCTTGAAGACAAGTGTTTGGTAAGTAGTTTGATTATTCTTTATATACTGACATTTGCATTTATCTTCTTCTAAGTAGATCGCATGAGAAAAAATAATTCTGTTTTTGTTTTTGACAATTACCTGTGTTAACTTTTAAAAATATATATATCTGTCTTTAAATGGGTAACAAGGGCCTGAATAGACAAATGAGCGGTTAGAGAGAGAGAGAATTAACCTTGTGATTTGAATGGTGTAACGCTAGACTAATGTACTCATTAGTCTATTTAGTCTAACGTTACACCCTTCAAAACACAAGGATAATTCACTCTTTAACTACTCATTAGTCTATTTAGTTTAGCGTTACACCATTCAAAACACAAGGATAATTCACTCTCTAACTACAAGGTTAATTCACCCTTTAACCAGTCTATTGTTACACCATTCAAAACACAAGGTACATTCACTCTCTAATCACTCATTAGTCAATTTAGTCCAGCGTTACACCCTTCAAAACACAATGAGTGGTTAGAGAGTGAATTAACCTTGTGTTTTAAAAGGTGTAACGCTAGAATAAATAGACTAATGAGTGGTTAGAAGATGATTTATTTTCAGCACATTATGCTATTATATTAAGAATGAAAAACAAAAACGACATATTTTATAACACCTCTAATTGACGAAGCTACATTGCCTTGTAAGTCTTCGCTCCTGTGCTGGTAATCAATTTTACTTATTTTCTTGTAAAAGATATAACTCAAATGTCCAAAAATATTTATTATATTAATCTCAGACCAGTTTCTGATGATTACAAAGAACAAAAGGTGCATTATTACTCACTAAAGTGATATAACACAAAAAATCTTGATAACACATGTTGTAAAAGTATTCACCCCTAACATGATTATGCAGTTAATATTTGGTTGAAGCTCCTTTGTCAGCAATGACAGCTGAAAGTCGTTTTGGATAACCCTTCACAAGCTTTGCACAGCATGCTGGAGATATTTTTGACCACTCCTGCTTGCAGATATCCTCCAGTTCTTGTAAGTTGGAAGGATGTCTTCGATGCACAGCAATTTTCAAGTCTCTCCACAAATTTTCGAGCGGATTGAGGTCTTGGATTTTGGCCAGTGAAGGACTTTAATTTTGTTTCTCCAAAACCATTCTTGGGTTGCTTTGATCTGTGTTTGGGATCATTGTCCTGTTGAAATGTAAACCTTCCACCGAGGTTTAGTTTTTCTACAGGTTTACCTCCAACATCTGTGTATATTTTGCACTGTCCATGATCCCTTGAATGCATACAAGTTCTCCA
>NW_013665914.1:358837-359503 GCF_000517525.1 Limulus polyphemus
CTCCAGTACCAGCTGCAGAAAAACATCCCCACAGCATTATGGACCCACCACCATGCTTGACAGTTGGGATTGTATTTGCCGGGTTATGAGCAGTGTTGGGTTTCTGCCATACATACCGTTTGTCATTTAACCCAAAAAGTTCAGTTTTGGTCTCAGCTGTCCATAGAACTTTCTGCCACATTGTTTTAGGGTTATTGAAATGTTTACGGGCATATTCCATTCGTGATCTAAGATGTATCTTCGTCATTAGTGGTTTCTTTCTTGCCGCCCTACCATACAAGCCTTTTTTGTGTAAGGTACGTGATATTGCTGAGGTGTGTACAGTAACTCCAGTCACTGTTAACTTGACAGTCACTTCTTTGACAATATTTCTGCATGTTCGAGCGCAGACTTTCTTAGGGCGACCTGATCTTGACAAGGTTGAGGTAGTGTGACACACTTTCCATTTCTTCACAACCGATATTACAATTCATTACTGGCAAATTGAGAACATTTGAAATTGATTTATAGCCTTCTCCGGAATTATGCTTTTGAACAATCTTCTCCCTTAGGTCATTATCAACAGTAAACCAAATTTTAACGTTCAAAATACTCTGTTTAAATCAATACTGATGGTTCTATATGACCTAAAGTATTTTTTCACATGGCTCTACAATATACTTTGGT
>NW_013665914.1:359997-362543 GCF_000517525.1 Limulus polyphemus
ATTTGAGTTGCTTTAACAAGAAAATATCTAAAATTGATTACCAGCACAGGAGGTGAAGCCTTTTGCAAGGAACTGTATCTTCAAGAAAATAAAAGCTATAATCAGGAAATCCGAGCTGCCGATTAAAGTTATAGAACGGCCAGGTCCAACTCTAAAAAATCAACTTTCGACATCTCAGTACATACCCTACAATGTAATAAAGCCAACTGTCTTACAAAAACGTGTTTGCAATCTAAAGATGAGTGTCTTGTCTCCAATGTTGTTTACCAGCTTACATGTAACTTCCGCCATCATACTTACATAGGGAAAACCAGAAGAACCCTATACACAAGGATAGGAGAACATATTGACTCTTTATTGATTATATAACATGAAAGAAGTGCAGTTGCAGGTCATGTTTTAACTAATCATGATCAAATAACATCTGACTTGAAACCACCATTCTTCCTAACTACTAAGTACACTGACAGTAATTTAATGAAGCTCTTCTCATCGAACAACTACGACCACAGATGAATAGGGACAAAGGATGGCACCTATAATTTTGATTATCATTTTTTTTATCATATCGTTTTGTTATTTCTATCTGTAACTTTGATATAACTTTTGTTTACTTACAGGTAGCAGTTAATTATTTCAACAATAATTTCTCTCAGCAATAAGCTTTACTACTTAATATGTCATTAGCGCGCTGTATAAATGCACGTTATGGATTCGAATAGAATTTATTATTCAAACCATTTGAAGCTTTGTACTGTCAGTTTAGGTTTGTGTTTTAGTGGAACGCTTCTGAAGAAACTGTAAAACGCTTCGTTTAGTGTCTTATTAAATAAAAATAATAACTTGGTGTTATAAAGTCGTTTATTTTAGTATTAAAATAGTGTATAATGTGTGAGAGATTCTTGTGTTCATAGGTTAACATTAAAGTACGTTAACAAAAGGCGCATACACGTGTAATGTAGCCTCACATACACGTTGCCCCACTACTACTGAAAATGAATGACGTGAAATGACCATTACGCAACTAATAAATGATTCACCTAAGCCTTATAACAATTTATCCAGAACTTCCCTCGTGTAAATTAACATTTCACTCCTTTTATCATCGAAAACTCTTTATCAACAATTTAAATCAAAATGTTACACCTGTACCTAAAACCTTTTACAGTATACAGATTTATGGACACTGCAAAAACAAGTAATAACTGGCTATACACTCTAGCGGTTTGGACTAACTTTGATGCTTATTGAATCTTGTGCAATGCGTGGTTACTTACGTCAACTGTTTGTAATACACGCGAAGCGTGGCTATTTCAGGAAAAAAAATATTGTCGCTTATTTATTTACCCTCACTATCTATACACAGTTTGGTAACATAGTCTTGATACTGTTGTGAGATACCAAATTTGTTAGTGATATAATGTTACTATCTTAGTTATGACCTAAGTTTGTTTTTTAAAACAAGTGTATGAAGCAATGTGTTTATTATCACAGCCAACAGATGACACTACTGCATCACTAATGAGCCTATTTAGGCCCTTTACAACTAGTAGTTGACCTCCCTGTTAACAAAGAAGACGGAAAGAATATATAAAGATTAACGTACAATTTATTTTCACTGATTGGCACATATTTAGCAATGATGAGTTGAAGCAGTGTGAAGAGGTTCATATGCTTTGCAGAGTGGTCGCTTTTACGATCAATCCTGTAAGAGCATTCTGTAAAAAAAAACAGCTATTTTATTGGTTTAAGGCTATTTACTGTGTCGAATTGTTACTTAATAATTTAAAGCAGTGTATTATTTTGTTTGAAGTTAAGCACAAATCTACACAATGGGTTATCTGTGCTCTGCCCACCACGGGTATGGAAATCCAGTTTTTAGCGTTGTAAGTCTGCAGACATACCACTGTGCCACTGGGTTGCTTTTCAAAATACATCAGTTTCTTGATTCATCATAACGTTCGTTCACCAGTCTGATGATTTGTTACTGTTCTTTATCGATCAGATATTTATATGAAGCATAATTAAGAGCTCATAGGACACATCTATCTTGCACTTGTCGAAATAAATTGACTTTTGAAACGTTATTCCTCATCCAGTAGCAATTAACCACTTGCTACACGTATTCGTTCAATACATTAAAATGTCACTTTATTAGTATATACACCTAATATCGGGTTGGTACATCTTTCATCATGATAATAAGGACTTGATATGATATTGGATCCCTTTTCACCTCTATAATAAGGCAACATCTAATATTGGGTTGGACAATCTTTCATCAAGATAATAAGGACTTGATATGATATTGGATCCCTTTTCACCTCTATAATAAGGCAACATCTAATATTGGGTTGGACAATCTTTCATCAAGATAATAAGGACTTGATATGATATTGGATCCCTTTTCACCTCTATAATAAGGCAACATCTAATATTGGGTTGACTAATACTTTCAATCAAGACTAATAACGGTACTTAGATTACTCGTATATTGGAACTCCTTTTCTACCGTTCTAATAACTTAAGGTCTAACATACTAATAA
>NW_013665914.1:362564-368076 GCF_000517525.1 Limulus polyphemus
GTTGGACATCTTCATACAAGATAATAAGGACTTGATATGATATTGGATCCCTTTCACCTCTATAATAAGGCAACATCTAATATTGGGTTGGACAATCTTTCATCAGATAATAAGGACTTGATATGATATTGGATCCCTTTTCACCTCTATAATAAGGCAACATCTAATATTGGGTTGGACAATCTTTCATCAAGATAATAAGAACCCACACCTAATATCGAGTTGAACCACGTTTCACCATCATAATAGCCTGGATTCGACATAGCATAAACTCAAAAGATGACAGGCGTTCTTCTAATCGTGTAATCTGTTCACTGTGGGGGAAATCTATCAACTGAGACATATCTTGTTACATCATGAAAGCCTGTCCAATCATCTTTTCCTCAATCACCATTAGTTGTTGATCTCGGTTTTTCTTAGTGATAGACGTATTCTCATTCTATTTTTATTGTTTCTGAATAATCATTCAAAGAAATAGTCTTTCATATCAATGACTCGTCTAGCTATGGAATCACTAACATGCCTCTTTGAAAGTTCAAGAGATACTAGTTCTTGTTTTGCAGGATAACCTTCTCATGACTACAACTCTGAATTTATAAAACTTATTAAAATCACGTGAACCTGACACATCGCATGACCAGTTTATTTTAGATCTACAAATACATGAGGTATTCTACAAATGTATATATGTGAGTCCTAATAAAGTGGCCAATCATCGTACAAAGACACCGCATTAGATTAAGTGACTTGTTTATTATCAAGACATGTAATAACAAAATAGCACGTATAAGTAGCAACAGAAACACTTCTTCAATTGTTTGACATAAAACTGAAGAAAAAACAAGATCTCTGGAGTTTTTATAATATCTTTCAAACCTAGTCTGCGAACTAATAAGACCGAATTCTGGGGATTGAGTGTGCTACAAAGGGTGTCAAGATTTCTGATATTCAAGTTAGAACCGATAAAAAAGTGCTCCAATAAAGGGCTTGATCTGTTAGCTTTAAAAAAACACACTTAACTGCCAAAAAACTAACCTCTCAATATGGGTTGTTCGGACTGCGTTTCTTTTGCACAGTATATTAAATGTGTTCAGGCAGGTGCTGCACTTAGCCATCCCACAGCGATAAGTAAGCTTTGTTGAACTTTTTCGGTCATCTCTATCGACAGAACTCACAACAATCGGGAAGAAAACAGCTTTATAGAACTAAGGGACCAGATCTTGCACTGACCAACATGTGCGGGATTTTGTATGGGGGTATAGGTTTTACTCCCTCCTAGCCTGGAAACTAGTGCGAATTCTGCCACGCTGGTGAGTAATTTAAATTCCAGATATTGCAATGAGCTCAAATGTATATTCTTTTTTTTTTTCTTCTAAAGGAGAGCAATGGGAAGCTTTATTTGGGAATAAACCCACCAAACAAATGTGTCTCATTAACTCGCAGACTGGGTGTTAATAGTAAATTGACAATAAAGTTATTAATATACCCATGTATGTGTGAGTGCGTGTAAATATATTGTAGCTTGAAATGACCAAAACCAAAAAATAAAATTAATTGATTTTGGTTGGTTTATTTTATAGCAAAGCCACAATTGACTATCTGCTGTGTTCACCGCGGGAAATCGAACCCCAGATTTTAGCATTACAAATCCGCAAACTTAACGTTGTCACACCGGGGGATAATGAAGTCAAACAGAAAAAAACAATATATTTTTATTTTCATTAAGCTTCGCATATATGAAAATGTAGAACCCGTCTTTTTTTATGTCATTTCAAAATCTGTGTTCCTTGTTCATATAGATCGTAAAAATAATGTGTAATTAGAATTATGCATCAGTTACATTCCATTGCTTGTGACATAAACCCATTTGTGTACAAATTGACATGGTGTATTGATTTCACTTTTGTACAAAACTTCCGCTTTTGATCGAACTATATTTTGAAACAGTTGCTCAGAACATAATTCTAGAATCCTTGGGTTATTCGGTGCAATAAGATGTTTGGATTTTACTTGTTTATATTTTTCCAAACATTTCGGTGCAGATTGTTCAACTGTAAATCGAACATAACCGTATGATGGTCTATATATTCCTATCAGTCTAAATGAGGCTAATCAAATATCAAAACGTAATCCTACTTCAAAGCTGCTTATTACCCTTCATTAAAATGTGACTATAACTTATTTTTACTTTAGTATTGTATGTTTGATGTCCAATTCCTCTAAGGTCTTCTTCCACTTGAACTTGTTTAGTCTATTCCATGCTTTTCTCACTGTAGAGTATTATTTTTATTTAGGTTATTACTATACATATATTTTGCACCAAAGTCTGTAAAGATACAAATATAGAAATTAATGGGGAAACTTTCCGCTAAGACAAGATTGCAAGTGGGTCACATGTATTGTTTAAGCTCTTTCAGGACTGAAAGAATGAAATATTTTGTAGTCTTGTATATTGTAGTCTCAGATCAATTGCAATATTAAATTGGACAGCGCCTGATGCATACGTGGGCAAATTCTTTTCTTAACATTGTATAGATATGAGTATCCAATTCCTTAAAGGAGCGTCTTTCATTTATACTTTTCTGATGTAGACTGTTCATTGTTCACTGCACAGTATTCTGAGTGTGGCCACTAAGCCAGATCAGAAACACCTTGGATTAATGTATAGTGGTTCCTAATTTTGAACTGCTAACAAGAGAAAAGGCAGCCAGCCAGTAGCGTCCGTTGATACAATGGCTATTTTCGGATCTCCCGATTTACAGGATTGTCATTCAACTTCATAATTAGCAATCAGCTGAAAGTACGAATCATGCTCTGCGACACCATGTCTCGAACCCTGGAACCGACTCGCTAACCAGTAGGCTATGCCCGGTCCAGTCTTAAATAAAGTCCAAAAACTGTTCCATGATTCCATAGCCCTATACTACTTGCGTAGATAATTTCGAAAGCGCTCGGGTTATAAGATTTTTATCATCCAGTATTTTGGTATGAAGGCACGGGATTAAATAATAGTTTAGTATCGGGAAGTAGGTGGCTGACTCTAGTATTCTGACAGAAGAAATTTGGGATTAATGACTATCCAGTATTTTTGGTAAAAGTGTGTTTACTGTTGAATAGCGTGACAAGCTATTCCAGAGTTACCTGCACTAGCCGTCCCAAATTTCGAGGTGATAGACTAGAAGAAATGCAGCTGGCCATCTCTTGGGCTACTCTTGACAGATAAAATAGTGGATTTGACCGTCACTCTTATAACACACTCATAGTCCCAAAGTGCGAACCGCGATGATTTGTTTGTTATTTTTTGTTTTTTTTACGGTATCAAAGCGCGAACCACGGAACCTCAGATCCACTTGTAAAAAGGTGAATAAGTTAGAATGCTATAGATAATAATAACATTAACATTATAGATAATGAAAGATTGATTTTTTTTAATTAGGAAAATGGAAAGAAGAGACTAACTAGTATTTTGTAAATTGTTCGTTAGATTCCATATATGATTCATAACGGAAAAGAAACCAAGTTTGAATAAAATAAACTACGCAGTTGAGAATTGATAAATTAAAGATATAACACGACAAAGAACCTTGTACCGAGATAAGCATACCAGTATTTGAGATAACAGTGGTGGTCCTTCATTTAGACGACTAGCTGAGAATTCGTGACTCAGAATATAAATCTAAATGAAATAAAATTCATTAATCAAACTGGAAGCTGTAACTTACGCCTTTTATTTACTTTGTGTAAGAAACTATGAGGAAGTTTCGTAATTGTAGCTTTATTCTTATAGTATCCGCTTTCTAAAGAAGATTCTAAATTGTTTTTATTGTTGTTACTGGTTCTGGCGCCATGTTGGTGAATTCGGCACGGTGGAAACTTTGGGAGTTACACCGTACAATGAACATAGTTGGTAAGGCTGTCTCAATTACTTTTGTATCCGTTTATTTATTCATCCGTGTTTAAATCTATTATTAACGTATAATCAATAATTTAATAAAATAGAACAGTTTTCCTTTACTCCTTTTTTTTTCATTCAGCTTTAAGCATACTAAACATTAATTTGTAGTTTCATTCCAAGGATTTGTTTTTAAGAAATGAACACTAAAGCATAGCCAGATTTGGAAGTTGCGATGGATTTTATATGAATTACAACTAAAGGAGTTTTAAAGTAAATCCAATGATCAGTTTTTGTTTTTGGTCTTTAGCACAAAGCTACACAATAGGTTATCCGCGCTCTGTCCACTACGAGAAATTGAACCCCGGATGTTAGTATTGTAAAATTTACCGTTAACCCACCGGGAGTGTGGGGGGGGGGGCGAAAATGTTCAGATTCTTCTGCACACAATTCAGTATAGCCACATCATTATTATTCCTACAAGTTTTCTTGTTTGACCTAGTGTATGTTTTTTTATATACTTATAGTATATTTCTACAGCAAAAATGATGATACATCAGCGCTATGAATCTAATAAATCCAAAGTGTTTAATTTTTGTAAAAAAGAATAAGGTTATTGTTTGATTCCTTATATTTAAACAACTAAAATAAGCTTATCGTCAATGTAAATTATGTAAAATGATTTGAAAACAGTAAATTAAAGTACAGTTTTGATCAGTAGAATATTGTTTGTTTGTTTGTAATTAAGCACAAAGCTACACAATGGCCTATCTGTGTTCTGCCCACCACGGGTATCGAAACCCGGATTCTAGCCTTGTAAGTCCGCAGACATACCGCTGTGTCACTGGGGGGCTCAGTAGAATAATCACGAACGTTATGTGATCAGAAAACTGATAGATATTTAAGCATTGCAGTATATTTGTTGTATTTTTATTTCAAGGATGATAAATTTCCAGAGTTTACATGATTTATTCAGCACAAGGTTAGCATGTAAATTATGATGCGTGGCTAAACTATTCTGGGTCACCAAGTGGTCATTAACCCTCTATTGCACACATTATGAAAATACGGTGAAAACAATTTTTTTCTTTAATTTCTTACTTAAATAGGTCTATGTTGCTCAAAAAATATGTTTGTGAAATAAATTTTGGTATGTAATAAATCCACGTTACCTTTGGCGATAGTTGTTATATCTGTTTTAGCGCAAAGCTGGAAGTTAGATTTTATCTACAGAATTAAAGTATCTGTATGTGTATTATGCAACAAAGACAGATTTGTCATATTTACGTTAGTTTGCAATAGAGGATTAAATAGGTTAACATGTTCCCGAAGTAACAGAAACGTGTACTTGGAGCGGGTGGAACTTTTCAATAGACAATTTGTACACAAAAGTTGTTGTGAGGATTTTACACTCCAAGACTTTCAAACTTTGTCTGGAATCAGTAAGAAATCAAAACATGCACTCCTAGCGGGGTTGGGTGCTTGAAGTCAGAGAAAATTGAGAAATTAACAATTGGATCGAGTGTATTGAACCCAAAAGGAATGTAAAGTTAAAAGTTGGTTACGAATGTTCACGCAAAGTTTCAATATGGTTGAAAATATGCATAGATATCTTGATAT
>NW_013665914.1:368682-397626 GCF_000517525.1 Limulus polyphemus
GAGTTAATTACGAGTTGATGTAGGTACGATTCGCTTAACGGGAAACTAGCTAGCTTTGTCCTTTGCCTCACACGTTGAGTTTTCCACCGTTGAAGTTGGGTAATGTTTTCGTAAAAGTATTAATGTCCGATGTGAATCCACTAAAGTTAAGTGGTTTGTAATGTTCGAAATTTATAAATATTCCTGGTCAAATATCTAAAGTTTGCAGACTGATAAGCGTTATAACAATCACAGTTATAGATTACGAAGTTTATAACACACCGACTATAGCGAACTAATAATAGATACTCTCTTTTGGCGTATCGCGTTGGTTTTATTTATAGGCTGCGGAGGCTTTCTAGAAAATTCAGATTACTTAACAATACAGATTTAAGCGTTTACGTACACACATACATTGTTGATTCTTACTCTCGAGAATCTTCTACAACTTTGGAGAATAGGCGGGAGTTTCGCAATACATATTTAACATTACAAGCTTTGTATGTTTCTAAATACAAATTTAATCTAAACAAACGTTGATATTAAAATAAATATATAATAACAAATTCGTTACATAGTCTATTAGTTTAAAGTTAGTGAAGCTTTGCATGACACTTCTGAACAAATTAATAAGCCTTAGTTGTTTGTCCTCAGGTGGATGAACGGTTAGCTCGAAGGCCTATAACGCTAAAATCGTTGTCCAATGGCCTACTGTGAAATTTTGCACTTTAAACAAGCAAGTTTTTTGTTGTTTTTTTGTGAGCTCACACCAAAAAATACTCTCTACATTGACAACTCACTCTCCTCTTCCTCTCAAAAGATTACCTCTTTATGAACTTATCGTTTTCGGCAGCATTGTTTGTTTATTTGTTTTTGTTGAATTTCGTGCAAAGTTATGCAAGAGCTATTTATACTAGCCGTCTCTAATTTTGAAGTGATAAGACTAGCAGGAAGGTAGCTACTCTTTATAAACGAAAAGTGGGATTGATCGTCACATTATAACGACTGCGTGGTTGAAAGCACGAGCATATTTAGTGACAAATTGCGAGTCTAGCGCGCTAACCACTAAGCCATGCAACGCCACATTATTATTAAATAATGAAAGTAACACAAATGACACAAAATGTACCTACAGCAAATAATATTTTTAAATCGCATTATCAGAATTTCCGTCCTATCAATGTGACATCATGATCAGATCAAAACTCGTAACTGTACTGAAGTACAATATCATTACCCGATCACTTGGTCGTGGTTACAAGAGTTTTAGTGCATTACTCAGAGTATAAAAAATACTTGAATATCTTTGGATAGTAAACTGATTTTTTAACTAGTAAGTGTATCTAGGTAAGGTTATATACATGAGTTTTATTGACACATTTGGTATATGTTTGGATAGGAATTTGGTATTTTCAACCTGAACGACACTTTATACGACACATGGGAAAAAAGGACAAGTCGAAGATCCATAGGAAGTGTCATTAGTCATCAGCATCTACCACTTATGTGGCCATTCTTAACCAATTTATAGCGCAATTGATTTTCATCTCTATGACATGGCCACAGTGGAAAGCGCGGAGCATATATTGCGGGCTCGTACCCTCGACTTTCTGACCACAATTCCGTGTATGACACTTTCTGGTTGAAAGTGTTTTATAACAGAAGAAAGATCGATATTCAAAACTATCACGAAAAGTACATAAGTGAAAACCGTCTAGCTAGAAAGAATGTTAATAACATAAAATAAGATGAGAATAAACAAGTGTGGGAATTTCTAAAATAAATGCTATAGTTGATATGCAGGAATACGTTTAAATACATTCTTATCATTTAACTGTGATATGCAGGAGTACGTTTAAATACATTCTTGTCATTTAACTGTGATATGCAGGAGTACGTTTAAATACATTCTTATCATTTAACTGTGATATCCAGGAGTACGTTTAAATACATTCTTATCATTTAACTGTGATATCCAGGAGTACGTTTAAATACATTCTTATCATTTAACTGTGATATGCATTGGTTCTCAACGTCCATCTTTGGAAAAACTAGACTGGTTTTTGTTGGGTTTTTTTATCATGGACCAACAGATAACTTAATATGCTCTAAAATAAACAAACAAATTGTACTTAAATAACATAAAAAAAGAAGACTGTAGCTGTTTTGAGAAATGATTCCCTGAAAGCTGGTACGTAAGAAAATCATGAAAAATGTTTTCAGCCTCCACTACAGTAATTCCGTTCATATAAACATGTTTACTCTTCTTTTTTTTTGCATTAGATTATGTAATGACATGAATTAAGTTGAACATTCTCTGTTTAAATGCGTGTTAGCAAGAAGTTTGTTATGGTTATTCACATCAGATGTGATGATATCTTAGTAAAATACTTAACATGTTTCAAATGGACTTGTGACACATTATTATCATCTTTGTGGTTTATAACCTTCTAACCTGGATAAGATGTTTATACCTTTTTATTTTCATATTTCTCTTTGTATAAGGTGAATACCTGATATTTTGTTTGTTTGTTGTTAAGCCCAAAAGTACACAATAAGCTAGCTGTGGTGTGCCCATTACGGGCATCGAAACCCGATTTTTTAGAGTCATAAGCCCTCAGCGTTACCGCTAAGCCACTAGAGGAGGCAGTAACGTACCTAATGAAAATATCAAAGTGGAAATTTTAAAGGTGATAGAAAATTATTACAATTCACTTAGGTTTTCAATCTGAACCTTACAGCTCGTGGGTTGCTCAAGGCACAATTATGTTTAATGTAGTCAGTGTAAGGGACCACCCATTTATTAAATCTTCATCAAGTACTCCCACTGAAATAACGCCTTTTAGCGGAAAATCTGATGCCTTTGACTACCGCTACAACAGGCATCGTCCTCCAATCCACAAACCAGGAAAGTATCAATTGTAGTTAAAAGAAACGTGATGCGTCGGTTGTGCTGTTTGTTTCACTTTTTGAGTTCTAAATTTCTTTGACAATAATACATTAATTTCAGTTCGCACTGTCACTAAGGTAACGTAGTTTTTTATTTCTCATTGTTCACATTTGAGTATTATTATACACCAAAAAACAGTTTTATTGGTAAGTCTGCTACGATATAGATACAAGAGAATTTTGTATAATTCTGACTCATTATATTGATTATAGTTTCTGGTTTTGAATTTCAGTTTCACTGAAAGAGTATACTGATACAAGGTCGTATATACGATAACAAATTCAAAGATTTTTTCCATGTGTGGTTAAGAAAATGTACAGTTTTTATCTTCTAAGTAAACAAACGTTTATCGCTGATAACTTAGATATGTGAAAGATTTATTCTTAGCTCAGTTCTCAAATATTCCATATCGATTCATGGGTACACTGGTATAAAACTAGTGTACTATTATCAACTCCAGCAAAAGACTGTCTTTGTTCCTTATTTCTTTCAACGTTTCGTTTGTACAACTTCTTCACGAGCGACATTCTACTTTATCTGTTTGGCTAGCAATTGAATATAGTTTAAGTCGTACATGAAAAATTTGTAGAGGCGAAACGTTAAGTGAACTAGAATAAAATAAAAACTTGCTCAGAGTTTTGAATTTCTATCTGCGTTAGTCATCCCTAATTTAGCAGTTAACGATTAGAGGGAAGGCAGCTAGTCATCACCACCCACAGCCAACGATTAATGGGATTGACCGTCACATTATAACGCTCCCACGGTTGAAAGGGCGAGCATGTTTGGTTGAACTGAGATTCGAACCTGCGACCTGCAGATTGCGAGTCAAGCCCCCTAACCACCTGGCTATCCCAGGCCTGCTCGAAGTTTATTGTTGTTTCTTCATAGTATAATATGTTTAAGATACTCGAGTCAACCCTTCATAGCGTTAATCTAAAAAGAGTGTGCTATTCGTGAACTTGAGAAAAGTAACCACATACATATTAATATACTTCACGGTGATGTTAGATTAACAACAACAAAAAAAAAAAGGAACCAGTGTTGAGATCCAATATTTCTGAATGTTGTATTATTGTTCTTTTCTTTAGAAACTGTTATATCTAGCTAGAAGGCGTTAGATTTTTAGCCGCGTCATAGCGGCTCATAGAATGGCTCTGAGTTTGTTTTTTTTCAAGTACAAACTTTTATTTCATAGCCCCGTCATCTCTTGACCGATTTGAGATCAAATTACAGTTTTGGACGCAGGAGGTCAAACCCTTTCGATTGATTTATCTGACTTTACTCTAATTCTGCCTAAAAGAATTTCAAGTGCCGCGGCTATTGAGGATTCCCTCTTGTCTTACCTTTAAGAACATTTTGTTCTATACCGTTTGACATATGAGAAACAAAAGTAATGCATATCGGCAAACTGAGTTTGGAAGATAAATTGTTTCTTTCTATATCATAAATATGGATCCTTTTCTCAGAGATTAAAATTGTTTACTAAGATCTATATAGATATTTACTTCAATCAATCACAAGTAAATGCTAGAATTTATAGACGTGATTTAACTGTTAATAAAAAATAAGACAATTCAATGAAATATATGTGGATTTTGTTTACTAACATGAATTAATTCTGTAAAAATTACGTTCGGGAAAATTTGACTTTTTCTGCCTATGATTTTCGAGTGATGTCCAACAAAAACCAAATGGTGAGAAGTAAAGGAAAATGTGAGACAAATCAAGTTACTGGTGAGCTAAATATTTTAAACCGTTACATTTTTACATGTATTAGCTAAGACCATTCTCATAAATGGTTTTATCACCCGGCCTGATGAGCACTGATAGAGGGCGAAAGGCTTCGTCAGCACTGCGTATGGCAGATGTAACGTGTTTGACAGAAAACTTGTATTTGTTTGTAATTAAACACAAAGCTACACAATGGGCTATCTGTGTTGTAAGTCCGCAGACAAACCGCTGTGCCACTGGTGGGGGGGGGACAGAAAACTTGTATATCTCCCGTATTTTCACGCAAATAATCCGCGGGCTATGTGTTAAATTAGTTTTCAAAGATGCCAACTGCGGGGTGTAATGGTGTGCGGGTAATACGGTATTTATTTTTGTTGTTGTTAAGACTGAAATCGCCAATTTTCTATTCCGAGTATTCGTTTATGTTCTTGTTCAACTCGTGTTTTGTGAAGATTTTATTGTGTTGCCATGATGTAAAAGGATTTTAAAAATGTTTCTTGTGTTCCAAAATTTGTCTATGTCGCTGGCTTGCGAGGTATACATGAGTGCGGGTAATACGTGCGGGGTATATCGGGGGGGGGGGATTATTTACGTGAAAATACGGTATATGAAATCCACACCTCGATCAAGAGTAGGTGTAAAGTCAGTATAAAATCACACAATAAGAGCCATTGTAGTGATATAGTGTTTTACTGGTCATTATCACAGATTGGACGGAGCAGGACGTGGATCAAAACATGCCATTCGTTGATGATGATCTCTTCTGGTGTGCTGACGTTGACGGTAGAATGGTGGATTTGTCTTGTTTGGTAAGGTTTTTCTTTATTAAATTATTTCCTAAATAAATACACCGTTTAGAAAAAATCCGTTTTGATTGTATTAAGTTTTGATACCAACACGCATTTTCCTTGAGTAAGTAAATTTTATATAAGTTCCAATTATCTTAGTTTTTGGTTTGATATGTGATCTTGTGTGTGTGTGTGTGACAGAAGAACGTGTATGTATATCCGGTTGATATCGGTTGTATCTTACCTACAATATATTCTCTATTTGCTTTCAACTTACACATGCATTTTTTTTTTATGTCACACTTCGTGAAAAATCTGCCTCGATTCAAATCAAAGATATTTGAGAAAGTTTCCAGCGAAGTAAAGCATCGATTTATCAATTCAAGTATATATTTGTATTGGTATTCTACATTTATGGTAAAGTTATCTATTACTGACCCAAATTTCAAAGTACTTACCAGAGAGAAGGTAGCCAGCCAGCAACACTCTGCCACCCATGCTAAGACGTTGACTGTCACTCTAACATCTCACCCACATTTTAAACTGTAGGGAATATTTTATGGTATCGCATGGATTCGACCACGGCTTGCTATCTCTGTGATCCGGAGCTTTACCACTGGGTCAACCCAGACCCTCAAGTCTGTAAACCAGTTTTCATTGTATGGCAGTATCTGCTACTCCTGGATATATCACTGAATCTATAAAAATGTAAGAGTATGTTTAATACCAATGAGATGTATTCAATTGCAATTAAAACCTGATATCATTGTTATCCTTATAACCTACTTACAATTAAAACCTGGTATCATTGTTATCCTTATAAACTACTTACAATTAAAACCTGATATCATTGTTATCCTTATAACCTACTTACAATTAAAACCTGGTATCATTGTTATCCTTATAAACTACTTACAATTAAAACCTGATATCATTGTTATCCTTATAACCTACTTACAATTAAAACCTGGTATCATTGTTATCCTTATAAACTACTTACAATTAAAACCTGGTATCATTGTTATCTTTATAAACTACTTACAATTAAAACCTGATATCATTGTCATCCTTATAACCTACTTACAATTAAAACCTGATATCATTGTCATCCTTAGAACCTACTTGTAATTTAAACCCGTTATCATTGTCATCTTTCTAACCTACTTGCAATTAAAACCCGGTATCATTGTCATGGTTAATAGCACATTCGATCATCTAAGTCTGATTATACCTTCTTCACTAGATACTAATTACTAACTAATATACATTCTATGTTTCAGCTGGTATCATCTGCTACTATCTTCATGATAACCCCGAGAAGAATATTTTGTGATTTTGCGACCAGTATTAGATCCAGGATTGTTCTGGAGATGAAGGCTGGTCTGTTAACCATTGGTATCTTCTCCAATAGAACTTGAATCAACTAACTTATCTCAGTGCTTTCTAGAAGGACATCAAAATGTTGTTGACTTTTAATTTAGGTTGGCTCAGTATATTCTCTGTTTGGTAGATGTAGAAGACTTCTTTTATCTTTTTTTCTCCTTAAATGTGGTTTATATCCCGTTAATTTTGTGTTTTACACTTTTTGTGTATGACCCACTTCTTTGGCATGCTTGGATATTACAAACAGATCGGTACATGTATTACAAAGTATTATATGTCTATTATGTTCTTAAATTATAACATTTGTTGGTTTTTTGTTTCACCAACATATTGAAAGCCACACTCACAAGATGTTGTAAATGGTGTCGTTGTTTGTTTTTGTTTTTTTTTTCCTATTGGATTTTAAGTGGTGTGATGTGCTATTGCAATCATATTGGGTTGTGGCTTCTGAATACTATTCTAACTTTATGCTATTTGCATAACCTCTGTATGTTTCTGGAGAGACCTTTTAGATAACGAGTATTTTCTTTTTTTTTTCCTTCCTGCTTATCTTTCGTGTTTATAGCCTTTATTTCTTCTTTATCAAATTGTTAAGAGTATCCATTGTCAAGGATAGTGATGTGTTCTTTTTCCCTTTTCTTAGAATCCTCTGTGTTACAGATTTATTTATTCCAGAATGAACAAATTTATAATATTAAAAAAGCATAATAGACATAAAAGACTCGGTAGTAACACCAATATATCTGAAATAGACATTTATGCCAAGGAAGAAGATAATGAAATAATATTGTTTTAACGTGTTCTATCATTGGTGAGTTATTTTGAATTATTCGGAGAAAATAATTCAGTCCAATTAATGATAACGAATTAGTTTATTTCTTTAATAAAGTTCTTAACAGGCTACGTTCACTGGTATGCCTAACTTCAAAAAATGTTTCAACAGAAATTCCGAAACTAATGTTTGCTTAACTAAGAATTAAGCTGAAGTCACTCACTTGCAATATTTCCTCGCTAAGCGATCGATGACAAACAAGCTGGCCGATTCTCTGACTAACTTTCTGATCATTGAATAATTATATTAATGAGTGAATCACTCACAAATAGACGAAATGAATCATGGACTAACTCACACTGTACTAATAAAACACTTTAATTGATTCCGAACCGATTAATTCTCTCTCTCTCTAGTTGGTGTTTTTATATTGTACTCTATTTTACAAACGTTCATTATGCCACAGGAGTTTAAACTTTTATAAAACTTCTAGACTTCATACAATTATTATATCATGTAAAAAACTCCTTCTAGTGAACAAAACATTGAAATATTAAAAACATAGATACAACAATATAAAAACAACAGGATGTGAAAGGCACACGGGAATTAAAGATAAAAGAAGCCTTCTACATCAGTTTAACTGAGAGTACACTCAGTTAACCTAGCACAGAAGTTAGCAACCCGTGTTCCCTTCTAGGAAACATCAAATAGTTGATTCAAGTCCTAACGGAGCCTCTCGACTACTTGATAGCACACCATGATTTGTACCAAGAAGATCCATGATCGAATCCCCCAGGCCACTACTCCTGCAAACAGTCCTTCTCGGTTTTCCCTAAAGACAGCATTTGAAGCATAGAATAACTAGTTAGTAGTTAGTGTAGCCATCCAATTAGTTTTGCGAGAAATTCAAAACAAACACTCATAATTCAAAATAAAAAGTTAAGTTCAATGGTATAATAATTTTACTCGGGACATATAAGAAAAAACTAACTAACTAATTAATAATAACGCTTCGTGATTGTATGGGCTACTGGCCAGCACATTAATTAATATCCGATCTTTGTAAGTATTACATAAAACCTGATATGTTGGACCGTCTTCATTAAGCCATCAGTGCTATTAAACTGCTGTTGTTCTAAGTCATCACAGTATTTTGTGTGCAACAAAGTATTGAAAATATGTTTTATACAGTCTTAATTGACACCAATACCATTTCTTTCGTTTACTCCTGTTCTCCGGTGGAACAGCGGTAAGTCTTCGGATATACAACGTTAAAATCAGAGGTTCGAATCCCCTCGTTGGATACAGCATATAGCCAAATGTTGCTTTGCTATAAGAAAACACACACACTCGTTTATTCCCAAATTATATCAGAAATGTCTAAAATAATACACGTATTCCACCATGCTTGCGATTTCAGTGATGATGAAACATTATTATTAGAGTCTCAATGAAAGATAAAGATTTTTCAGCCAACTATGGCAGCGATAATCCACTCGAGGGAGTAGTGATAACTCCTAGTATTAGAGTTTGACTAAATGTATTCACATACTGTCTGATCTTAAGCAACTACCATGTGAGTAATGTTATAATGTGAAGAAATCGGCTATCGAGAAGTCAAAATTGTCAGGAAACCCTAGAAATAAATGTTGTGTTTTTACTACGGTAATAGAAGATAGAGAAAATGTACCATTTACAATAAAATTCACGTAGAATTAAATTGTGTCTGTGTGTTCAGAATAACTAAATCGTTTCTGAGTTATAATGTAATGAATAATTGTGTAGCTTTGTGCTTTAACAAACAACAGCTATTGTGATGGTACTGCCACCTGTAGATAAGTTAATTTACAGCATTTACTCAATCCAGATTAGTAGGCTAGGATAGTATCATTTACCAAAACTACCAGAAACAAATGTTGGCAACTAAAGATTATCAGCAATTTGGTGGACTATCATTTATTATACCCGCACCACAGTTGAAAGTTTTCGAGATTCATTTTTTCTGTTCCTTATAGGACAGTGGACCAAACGTCATCGTTAAGCGGCAATCTGAAGACCTTCAAGATTTAGCCGACAATGACCTCCAAACTCTGGAATCGAGGTTGGAAGAAGAACAAGAAGATATTTTGCATCATCTTTCTGCACCTGATTTAAATTTAGATCATTTACTTACAAACATTGATATAAAAGCCGAAAGCATTATCAATTCGTGCCTGTATTCAGAGTCTGCATGTGAAATCCCATCGTCCAACGGAAGAAAGAAAATATTGCGAAGTGGTGACGATGGTTTTACTCAAGTAAACTGCTCTTTAGCACCCTCTGAATTTTTAGAAGTGTCTTCGTCAACAGCGATAAATTGTACTGAAGAATTTCAAGTGGCACCCTCTTCTCAACTTATTTCTTCATCCTCCAGTAACACACCCTCTAAACAGAATTATCCATTAAACATAGCAACCAGCCTCTCAACGTCCCAGTCTGAGGTCAAAGCAAGAGAGTGCATTAAAGTATCAGGATGTAATAGTATAAAATACGGTAAGTGTTGAAAGTTTACTGTTATATATATACAATTATTGATACCAGTCATTGTGATAGTCATCCATCCTTTATTAACAACAAGTCTAAATTAACAAATAATTCCTACTTTTTTGTTGTCTCAACAAATTATTCTTCAATTTTTTTTGAAAATATTATTTCTCAATAAACTGTACAAAGGCAGAGCGAATTACTTTCTAATTTCAATTTGATTTGTAATATACTATTTTATAGAGCAAAGCAACATTTGTATAAACTTATTGGCCACACACACATTTATAGAACAGTAAAATGGACTAATAATGTGATCTCCCAGGAAATGTCTATAGCGCAGAAGCATTCATACCATGATTAGCTTACAAATTAATGGGAAGAAGCAAAGAAATATTCAACTTTATGAGAAGCATGATAATATGCACCCTTAGAAAGAGTGTTATTACCAAAAGCCATTTCTTTGACCGGCTGTTTAAATACGTATATGAGTAGTGGTAGCCAAAAGGAAATACGTCTTCTATTGGAAAAAACTGCGACGGCGATTTGCTGCTAATAAATCAAGAGTAAGTAAAAAGACAATTGAAAAGAATAGATTAGCAAGGAATAACATAATTCAGATTATGTTCCAATTGACAACTTTTGTTAACAGTTGTCAGGGTTCTGTTATCTCCAAACAACTATTGTGATGCAAACAGAAATGTTCAGCTTCAATCGTGCTCAAAGTGTAAACTACAGACAAGGAGTGATTGGAAGTATATAATGTAGTCTGAGGATTTATGTTTCATATTCACTATTTCCAGAGGCATCTGGTTCAACTTCTGTTCCGGCAGTGAAAGGCACAGATAGTGATTTAATCATGTGAAGAGCATTCTTTTGAGAAAGACAAATAATATATAAAAAGAGGCTGACCATTGCTGACAATCATGTCTACTCACATTTCTGTGCTAATAGTTGCTTAGCGGTAAACCTGCCGGCTTACGACACTGAATATCGGGTTTCAATATACGTGGTGTGTAGAGCATAGATAGCATATCTTGTATCTCTTGTGCTTAACAGTAACCAAGCAACCAACAATCAATCACTATTCTTCATTTTTCTCTTGTTGATCAAGTGCTTTACCAAGGCGATGATTTAATATTATGTCATGCTCGCATTATTCCATAATGGTTTGAAAAGTATGACGGCGGCTTCAGCCATTTTCCTTGACAGCCACAATCACCTGATTTTAACACAATTCGGTAGTTTGATACATTTGGTATCGAAAAAAAAAAGAAACTGTGAACTCCAATTCAAACTATGCTCCTCAATGGATATGCTTCAATTGAACAAAGATACCATCCTGCATATTGTGAAGGTAATACATCTCAATTCCAAGACTACTGTGGTTGAGAAAAGTGGTCCGACCTGATAATAGACGGGAGTTCTAATAAATTTGCCAGTCAGCTCATAACATGACCATTAGGTTATAGACATACATTTATATGAGAATTTCAAAAATCATGTAATAAAAGCTATTGTAATTTAGTCCAGTTGTTATTGGTTTCTGTGCCTTACAGTTCAATTCTCTTAGCTGCTGTACAAATCTTCAGTAATTCTTTTTTTTGTTTGAAATGCTGCCGTTTTGCTTTTATTAACAAATCGATCAAGTTACCAAATATGTTTATGAAAATATGTTATTTTTGAGTATCTGTTAGGCAGTTAAGTAAGTTAGCTAACTAACAATCACGAATCTGATGACGATTGGATATCTTTAAAATTCAAAAATAACTTTGGTTAGTTTGTGTGCTTAATTTACCAGAACTGGAAACTAAAACAAAATATTTTTAATTGAAATACCTTACATATTTGTGTTATCTAAGAACAAAACTCTAACTAGTTCGTCTTTGGTTACATAAGATTTGTTAATTATTTACAAAAATATATTTTTGTTATATTTTTTATTATTATTTATAAAAGAAAATATTTAAACAAATTATTGATTTGATAATATTCCACATCATTACAATTGTCATAAGATATTTGTATTAAACTTATTATATTTTTTTAACACTCCATTCTTTATATAGTCCCTTAGGGATTTTCAAGAATTAGAAGAACGTATAATAATAGTATTTAAATTACACTATATTCGTCATATCACGTAATTTCAAGAATCGACGACAGAGTTGAATATTGTGCTGCTACCTGTTATTTAAACACTGAACTGATAAATATATATTAATATTCGCTATATGCGGCAAAAAAAAAAGCATTCAATAATGACTCGCAAGGCGTAGTTAAAATCCGCCATGATGAATAATGAGAGATTAAAAATTTTAAATGGTAATGAAAAATAACAACCAAAAGAACAAAACATGAAACATAAAAACTGAAGTACTTAGTATACGATCACACACACTAAAAAAGTAAGAAATTAAGTTCAACATTTACAAAATTGCAAGTAAATTAAAGAGCAAAATTTGACAGCTATCAGGCATCGTGTACTTTTGGGTAGGAGTAAGAGGTTTTTCTTTGTTATTATTCGTAAATTTTAAATGTTCACGTGTCAAATAATTCAAAAAAAGATTGGAATTCAAATCCTACCACCGTCAAATTATGCCACACTCGGTACTTAGTGTTGTTCCAAATAAATGTCAGCCTAATTATGTAAATGGGGAAGCATTTTTGGAGAGATCAATATTTTATCGAAGTATGTATGCCCCACTCTTTACTTTTACTTGAAATTTTAATTGTGTTAGATACTCGTCTTAGGAGGTGTCATGTATTGGAAATTGCAATGAGTATTCCATAACTTTCACATAAAATACACTTACGAAACAAACAATGTTACTCCACAACAAAGTTTTTGATATTTGATCTTGGGGTGAGACCCAAACGTCTGAAAAATACTTCCATGGAAAGATCAATGTATCTGCTTCTCATCTACAAAATAACTTACTTTGTTTGCTTTAAATAGCATAACTTGCCTATTTCATTTAAAAAGAAGCTGATAAATTGCCCCCCCCCAGTGGCACAGCGGCATGTCTGCGGACTTACAATGCTAGAAACCGGGTTTCGATACCCGTGGTGGGTAGAGCACAGATAGCCCATTGTGTCACTTTGTGCATAACTTCAAACAAACAAAATTAAACAAGCTGATAAATATTCAGATGATACGATCTGTAAATAGTTGGAACAAGTGTCTTATTTAATTCGTATGATGTGACCAAGGCAGTAATATGAAAACATCGGAAATATTGCAGGTTTTTTTTCTTTTACAAATGAATATTAATGTTCATGTAACACATGTTTGTTTAGTATTAATAGCACTCCTATAGCATAAGACGTGTTAGTCAAGAACTGACACTCAGTTCTGGGTTTCACAACTGTCTTTATTTGGGATTGTTTAAATTATCATGACAAAACATTGAGGTTAACATGTAAAGTTAAAGTAATATTCATAAGTCCTAGAAATGAAGGACAGCCTCATGGAAAATTAGGGTCTTGAAGAAAAGTGAAACTCAAGTTTAAAGAATACGTATTGGTAAACTGGCTTTACGCATCAAAGAAAACAGACATAGGGACTACAACAATAAAATTCGGACTCTTAAGTGTAAAAAGTCACAAAATATAATGTACAGTTATGCTAGAAACAACAAGGAAAAAAACACGCTTCCAAGAATAGTGTTTACATTTGATAACAGATCTAATACTCCCATACAAACAAACATGGGTACTAAAAATATATACTTTTATATATATTAACTTGAACGCTATAGAGATGTGTAGTGATGGTGTAACTCACATAGCCACATCCATTTCCCAAGTTCAGCTTCAGGTATTTCCCAATACATCAAAAACTATGATAATCTCCTGGGAGAACTGAGGTAAACCTTAAACCGAAAATAAAGATAATGTTTTCTATATAAGGAGGGAGTTTCATTTTTTGTGCCTGTTATAGATACCCACTGAACTGGAATGAATAAAAGCCTCTCTGAATATTTTAGGGGCTTTTACATCAAATTATTGTTCCTAGAAGGAAAATCTCAAAGAATTAACCACTGGTCAGAAAAAAAAAAGACAAATGCTAGATATTATTGAAAAGAGGCTAAACACAGCTCTTCCTTCCCCAAGCTTCACTCCGTCTTCCACGAGTGACGTCAGTTTCTGAAATAAGTATCACAAATAGACCGAGAGGCTGTTAAACCAGAAAAAGCGGGATTAACCATGTAGTCTGCAGCTTTTACCGCGATATTGTTAAGGTCATGTCATTTGGTTCCAATAAGACATTTTTCTTAGCCATCTACAAATTTGTTATTTGAATATTATCCACACTAGCAGAAAGGCTCCCTACGAGCGGCTGTTTGTCTAATCGTAGTATTCATACCACAATGAAAAATATTTATAAAAAGTGAACATTTTCTAAAAAGAAAATGATTTTTTTGGGGAGGGACACTGCATTGGAAAAGTGTTTGGATTGTGCTATTTTAGTCATACGCAACTCATTGCATCAAAATGATTCAAAGTATACAGAGCTCAAAATTTTAATATATTTTACTGATATAAACTGTAATGTTTTATATGTTAAACGTGGTACCGTTTATTGAAAAAATAATAGTTTTAAGAACTCCAGTTTCTCAATACTACATTCAAAAACTTCATTAATAAAGAGATAGTCAAAATCTCATGTACAGTCTTAGTGAAAGTCGTGTTCTTGTTGTGAGGAGAATAATTGTATTTAAAATTGTGTTCCATTATAAAAAAAATGGTTGTTGCACATACCATAGTTATTTATCTAACTGTCTGAATCTTGAATACCCAAAGTGTGAAATTATTTATGGATTTTTGTTTGTGGTGCCATTCAATAGATGGCGAAGGAGGATTAGTTACATACATAGATACTGGCATGCACGCTACGTCCATTATAGATGGCGAAGGAGGATTAGTTACATACATAGATACTGACATGCACGCTACGTCCATTATAGTAAGAATATTTTTTTTAAATATACAAGAGGTAGGTAGGTTCTTATATTTTTGACAGGAAACGAAAAATATTACCTGCCTATAATTCTGTAGACGAGAAGCGGAGACATTAATCTGCCCATGGATGTTTCGTTCAAATATTTAGTTTTGTTGTTTTTTACTCCAAGGTCAATAGTCAGAAACTTTGTTAAAGAGTTAATTCTTTTTTGTTTTCCGCTGTCTTTTTTCTTTTTTTTATATAATAAGTGGAATCCTCATACAACTCCTGATAAAAGTAAGTAGATGTGCAGGTTGACTAATTTTTGAGAAGTAAATTGCACACCCTGCTCTGCCCTTGGTGAAAGCCCAACAGATTCGGCGAAAGTATACAAGTAAAAGTGAACTCTCAGTCCATAATGGGCTTTCTTTTTGAAGCTCTTGTCATGCACTTTAAAGGTCTTATTTTAAACGTTTTGCAGATTGTTTTAAAGAGACTACATTCCCTCGTCTTTTTTTTCTCTTGAAAATGCAGAAAGCTCACACAAATTGGCTAAAAATGAGTAAAATCTCTGCCAGATCTTTCAGTAGCGTTCATTCTCCAAGAGAATTGTTGTAAGACAGGGGAAGTGGATCGGAAGTGAGGGGTGTGGAAGTTAAGTCAAGAAACTAGGCAGAAATGGCAAAGCAGTTGCGTCACCTCCTGTTAAAAGCATCCCATTTCACAGCAGAGATGTGGTTAGGATTTCTACTGTCTGAGCTTGATACATTTAATGCATTAAATTTAATAATAATCTCGAATTTTGTTCCTAGGAAGAACTATACTTCACACCATGAAGTAAGAAATATTCTAAAAAAATATTTTAATTATGAAATACTTCTCTAATTCAAGCTTAAGCGCTTATTCAAACTCTAATATAAACCAGAAAGTAAATGGTATGAATCAGAAAAGAGAGAGAAACTTAAACAGCAGCAATATCTTTATTCTCCACATTGTAGTTGGATAATTTATTACTGCATATTTTGGTTATTATGGGAAACAAACCAAAATGCTGAAAATTTTATTAACAATCCTTGACTTGTAGAATTTTGTTGTGATGTGAGTTTTGTTGAAACTCAGCTATTTACAATAGCTATTGCAGTAAAGATATGTGGGTTATTCTATAAAATATTTTTATTTTTCAATATATGGGAAAGTTTAATATGAATTTGGTTTGATTTTGGACTACTAAGTGAGTTTGGTCTGGATCAGTCAACTCATTTAGGAGGTGATGCGTCCACAGACAGACAGAAAGTTTTCCTTTATATTGGACAGTTACTGCACCGATATGGCTTAATATGTGAAGAACATTCGAACTCCAATATTTATAAAGATAACACCTAACACAGGTCTCAAGCACAAATAATTTGTATAAGGTTGGTTAAATATTTGGAAGTCGCCCACCAACGTTTGACTCTAGGAAGATCAGGCTGATATATTTTTAACATTTCTTAGCAAACCACTATGTACTTAGTCTGATGTAAATCAGAGACGTTAGGATGTTGGCCGTTGAGTGATTTCGTACGGAATGACTCTGATAACCCATTTTCTGTTCCACCTTCACGGTGTAAATCTGGACCATTGCTTCAGTTGTTAATCTTTCAATTGTTTGTTTGTTTGTTTTTGAATTTCGCGCAAAGCTACACGAGGGCTATCTGCGCTAGCCGTCCCTCATTTAGCAGTGTAAGACTAGAGGGAAGGCAGCTAGTCATCACCACCCACCGCCAACTCTTGGGCTACTTTTTTACCAACGAATAGTGGGATTGACCGTCACATTATAACGCCCCCACGGCTGAAAGGGCGAGCATGTTTGGTGGTATGCGGATTCGAACCCGCGACCCTCAGATTGTGAGTTGAGCGCCTTATCCACCTGGCCATGCCGGGCCACCTTTCAATTGTCAAAATGCTCCTCAGTAAATAAAAATCCATATAATAAATAGAATTCCTATTATTTATTCTCCTAAGTTTCAAACTTTTTAGGCTTATCCAAAGAGTTATGTGTTTATTTTAATTTACTGTATGTACTATTTAATTAACATTACACGTTTGATTAGTTATCACTACTTTTGAAACAATTAGTAATTATAATTGTATGATTTCACAATTTAAAAAAAGGGTTGAAACGTCATTGCAGTTGGGGGTGTTATATTTGTTGTGACAGTGGATCGCGTTGTTCCTTTTTAAGCTTTACCACGTGCTTGATGGGACCTGTTGATGCCTACTCTCCATGTGGCCAGCAGCTCAAAATTAAATATACCTTTTAACACCTATATCTTAACCTCTGGGTCTTTGTTCATGTATGAACAAAGTTCTGTTTATGATGAACATACCAAAGTCTAAAGGTTTATATAATGTGTTCTTTATTTTTAATGCTGTATTTGAGAACGTTTTAAGATGTTTTTGATAAAATGTTCAAATAAACATATTTACATACGATGCATATTAATATTACTCAGTATGATAACAACGTCACGTTTAACAAAACAAACCGTAACTAAGTAACCTGTTTAGATCTTATGTCTTCTAAATAACATTAGTGTCCATTACTATCATAGCTAATAGAAATGTCAACGCTAGAAAATCTTCTAAAATGAGCGCGACTAAAAAAATCAAAATGTATTTATATCTGCAGTACCCATAGCTCTACTCTTTATATATTAGGACTTATTCTGCTAGAAACCGGGTTTCGATGCCCGTGGTGGGCAGAAGGCTGTTTGTGTAGATTTGTGCTTTATAACCAATAACAACAACAACAATTTATTTATTAAACTCTGATACGTCATTTTATTAAGATATTACACTTAAGTTAATCATAAAATAAATTACATAGCTTGTAGGAATATTGCAGGTTTTTGTTTCTTTTACAAACGTCTGATTTATACCTGTATACAATCGATAGCAATGATATGCAGTTGATTGGTCTCGTTTTTGTTTTCTGTGTTTTAGAAATTGTAAAACGCACTATTGAAGCTTTAATTACTTTTCTTTCAATAGATTTGATAAATTATAAAGTTCACAACCAAAACTATGGTCAAATAAAAGTATTTTACGATAGCTTATAACGATCAACTAATTGAGTAAACGTTTTGGGAAAGGTTAGAAATTATGTATAATGTAATTACGTGTCTTTCTAAAATAACCTGAAACAATCTTTTATCTAAACTTAATGATTAGAAATGATTGTCATTGAAATTATTATAATTGTTGTAAACAGTAATACGATACTGCCAACGTTTTGCTCAGATTTAACCTGTGTTATCGACAAAAACAATATTTCTTTATTTTTTTGCGTACACGCTTATTGCCTAAATTTTATTCTTCAGCGGTTAGTTGTTTATTGGTGGATCAAGAAAATTGATTATGAATTTCATATAAAATAATATCAAGCAGTATAAAGAATGTTTACATTTAATACTATTAATGTTTCACGATAGATGGCAGCATTGCAAAAATTTAGGAATGCATGCTTTGAAAAGGAACATGTTTGAATTGTGTTGTCTTAATTAAGAGCAAAGCTACATGTATTGCGTTGTCTACGTTCTATACATCTGGGGGAAATAAACCCTAGATTTTAACATGTAAGTCCGTAAACAGAGGATGTCTGAATTATAATGAAAGTAAAAATATTTGATTAATATTCATAAGGACGTTAATTCATGATTTGAGATTTACTGTAAAAACACCATTTAGGCCTTTCTAAATCTTATGCAGTAGTATCAGTACAATTATTTATAAGCCATGCCTGGCAAAGTGGCTTGTATATTAGGTAGCTTTTCAATGAAATAAAAAGTAAAAGTTCTTATTTCATTACATTAATGGACTTTTCCCCCTTGTTATGCTGTCTTAGTAATAAGCCAATACTGCTACAGATTAAACCTCAATCATAACAAAGTCACTTTTTTTTTATCCTTACGCTATCAAAGCAAAATTACGAAAACTAAAAACGACCAAACGAAAAATGAAGTCTAGATAGCCCTTTGTGAATTTTGCCAGAAAATTCTAAAACACCAACTCCAACTTATTATCATTCTAGACGCTGATATACCAAATAGACGCTGCATGCACGTATACGGGAGTGGGGGGTACTAAGGGTGCCACTGCACCCATATATATAAATAAAACAAGGACTGGAACTCCAAATGTGGCACACACCCCCCCCCTTAAAACTTCAAAAATGTGACATTCATCACCTGTACTTACTCTATTACAGGTTCTTTATAAAGTTCACAGTCGTATGACGAAATGTGTTAGTGTCCTTTAAAATTAGTTTTGTTGTTCACTTTGAATGAAGAGATTTCGGTTAAAAACTGTAATTATGGTACACCGTCAAATACTGATGTTTTATTATTTATGTGGCTACATTAGTTTCTGATGTTACTATCCAGTTTCTTGTACAATTAGTTTCAATCTTAGAAATACATCACTTGTTCTTTTTTTGTTGTTGTTTATTTTCATCTAGCCTAAGGATTCGGCTAATTAAGTCTCTGAGGAGGATACGTTGAATAATAAAAAGCAATATACCCCTAAGCTAGAGCCATTACGTCATGTCCGTTCGTTACATATAACGTTTACCATTTGGTGACGCCCCACAGACTCTTTCGTTTTTTATTTCTCTACTTGTGTTGTATACCTCCTGTGGATAACGACCATACCCCCCACTAAGAAAATCTACTAAGCAGTTAGCTCATGACATCTGTTCTTTAGTTGATATGGCGTAGTGTGTTCCTCCTTCATGTTTGGATACTTTCTGAAGCTCACAAAGTCTCCTATTTTTTTAATTAAAGCCAAACAATTTTATTTCAATATGTACACAGTGAATCTCTCCTGCCTTCTTATTCGATGAGCCTCGAGTTCTGAGAATAATTTGATATTAGATTGTATGTTATTGTGTATCAATACACACTATTTTCCCAAATTAGAAAGATAATTCACTCGCCTAAGTTGTATCTAGTTAAAGCTTGGTAATAGTATGTTTTTGGGAGCGTACTCGACCGTATTACGGTTACTTTTACTTTTAAAATTTTCACACTGAAAAGTTTTATCCAAATTTCGAACAAAGCTACACAAGGGCTATCTGAATATTACCGTCACTAATTTTAAACTGAAAGATGAAGGCGAAGGCAGCTAATCACTAGCATTCACAGGGTGTGTTTCATTTACTATCACTTCCTTAATGATGAGGTGACATTTATTGTACCGGTAACTAAGTGAAGAGGGAAGTTTAGGTTTCCTTTCTTGTTGAAATTGTTTGCATTACTTAACTTTAATATTTTTGATTCCAAATTCAAAACTCTCACATGTTTATGTGCAATTAAACGTTCAAAAAGATTATGAGCTTTATATCTGACGTCATCGAACCAATATCGTATGACGGTCGTAACTTTAGTGATGCTAATTATACTAAAGAATTTAATGTAAAATTATGTGAAATTTTAAGCCTGATATCTCTGCCTCCTTTACGTAAATATGACATAATTTCAGATTTCAAGAAAGAGAATAATTGAAGAAGAGTGAGTGCAGATAAATTTACATGTGGAAATCTTTGATTTTTGTCCTTGTCTTTGGATATTACTATTGACCCACTTTATAATAGTTCTACAAACCTGATTTCAAAAGTTTTAGTTAACTTTGGTACAGATAAAATATTGTCACATTTTCTACAAATAGCTAACATAATAATGTGTACGGGGAGGAGACGTTTTGAAAGTAAGACTTCACAAAGCACATGTGCACAATTACAATTGTACCGATTCTTTCTGTGACAAATATATAAATCAACCATTGTCTGTTTTATGCAAAGTTACTGTTAAATCATCATTTTACTTTAATTAGTGAATTGTCAATAAGCTAATTAAATTAACTTATACGTATATACAAGTGTACCAATACCAAGGTACCAATTACTTTAACATATTTATATAATTTCCCTTGTTAAGTTAATTCGAGCACTGCCTACAAAACTGCAATATGACATCTTAGAGTTAATATTTTACAGTTGCATATCACATTGTTGCCAGCTTTATTTGACATTTAGCAAGTACTAAAAACATATTGAAAAAAAAGGGATAATCGGAATTTACAATAATAATGTTAAGACGCGAGGCAAAAATTACTGTTATGAAATTATGTCAGTCACTCCCTCTCAATTTATTGTTATGCAAACCGAACATATGATATCAGTTACGCGATATGAAATGCAAATGATTGGTTAATCAGTTTGTTTTATACAAACGCACATATATATATAGACACAAACATACACATATATGTATTACACAAATGTGGACAAGAAAGACAATCCAATCATTCATGGCACAATTCATCGCCCCAATTAAAGGATACCTACTCCGAGACTGAATCAAGTGTTTGAAGTCCCAATTAAACGCCACATCAGTGCACAAACAGAAGCAGATATCGTGAGACTGGGCTCTATGCGAAACACTTAATGAAATGCATTCTGCTCACAAAAAAGTAAAAAAAAAAACCTCTATAGTGGTACCAGTGATATTAGTTCACCAGAAACATAAGAGTTAAAATTGTGTTTTTACAAATTAATGGTGCTTCACCGTGCAATTAAAGAACAGGCATATACTTGTTTAGTGAAAATCTGAAACCATGTCCAACACAAACATGTCATACAGAAATGTGGTGCATATTATTGTGACGAAATTATGTTATGGGTAGGGATAAGCATTGCTGGAGGTACCGGCCTCTACATCATGCAGAATAGTACCATCAATGACGCACATTATAGAGACCACATCCCATGATCTTTTGTATTTAATATACTGGTGAAATTAAATAACTTGATGCAAGCCTAATAGGTGGCAATACCAGTCTTCATAATATTAAACTAATCAGCACAGTCATTGAATAAGAAGAGATTGACTGATTGGGGGGTAACATGCACTTGACATGAATCTCAATGAGTACATATGATATGTGTAGGTTTACCTAATTCATCTAATGACTGAAGTTCTCTGGAAGAAATGATGAGGTATCCAAGTTCTTTATTTTAAACGTGTAATATCAGAGCCAGACTTCTCTTGTTGTTTATGGTGACCATACTTCATACTGAACTGTAAGGATGCACAGCCACTTTTACCAAGTGCTGCTTGAAAGTAACCTGGGCGGGAAATGACAATGATTTATAACAACGTTTTTGCTTTGTCTCCAAAATGTTATAAATTAGCGTTATCCTACACTTGGTTTGTGTAACGTACACCTTTATTTCAAAATAAAGAGAAGAAGAGATTTCATAGATGTAGTGACAGCAATGAAGACCCAGATGTCATAGATGTAGTAACAGCAATGTAGACCCAGATTATCCTAGATGTAGCGACAGCAATGTAGACCCAGATGTCATAGATGTAGTGACAGCAATGTAGACCCAGATGTCATAGATGTAGTGACAGCAATGTAGACCCAGATGTCATAAATGTAGTGACAGCAGTGAAGGCCCAGATTATCCTAGATGTAGCGACAGCAATGTAGACCCAGATTATCCTAGATGTAGCGACAGCGATGTTGTCCCAGATGTCATAGATGTAGTGACAGCAATGTAGACCCAGATGTCATAGATGTGTAGACCCAGATTATCCTAGATGTAACGACAGCAATGTAGGCCTAGATGTCATAGATGTAGTGACAGCAATGTAGATCCAGATATCATAGATGTCGTGACAGCAATGTAGATCGAGGTTGTCCTATGTGTAGTGACAATGTAGACCCACATGTCATTTCTTTCCATTACCCTAATTGGCGTAAACGTACGGGTGGGGATGATAAAGGGTTAAAAACATGTGTCTGGTATGATAAACTTCATTTCTCATAATGTAGGGAAAAAAGTAGTTAAGTGATGTTGGGTCTATTCTTTCAGAAGAATTATTAAAATGGTTTATAACAGAAGCGTCGCTAGGTGCTTAAAATATTCGGGCCTCGGAAAGTTTCGGCATTTCATTATGATATTGATCATGGTTTTCTATTTTGATTTTTCAAGACACCTTCTGGGGATTCGGGTCATAGTCAACTAGAATCAGGACACGGGCCCCCGTGTGCTAGTGCCTAGCGACGCTTCTGATTTATAAATAATAGCTATAAATTTGGCGTTTCATAATTAAAATTTTCTCATACGATATCTACACATATGCAAGTTTACTGCTTCGTTTATTGCCCTTTTCCAAAGTGGTGATAGTTTAATTAGATAAATAGTTACTGCTTTCAAGTTGATATATTATGGTTAGGTTTAATTAGATAAATAGTTACTGCTTTCAAGTTGATATATTATGGTTAGGTTTAATTAGATAAATAGTTACTGTTTGCAAGTTGATATACTAATACATATTATCTAAAGTAGCTCAGGTATAGACTTACAAACAGGTGCGTGATTCAGTAATTTTGAGTACTGTGACATAAAGGGTGTTAACATCCAACAGCCGGTTTTTCCTGTTGTAAGTTACCACATGGAGTTGTTGACAGTTAAGGAAACGTCACACATGTTGGATAAACAAAGAAACTGCCTTTATAAAATGGTTTACACTGGTTTCCGGACTCCTTCAGAGTCGACTTATTTTATATATGGAAATTTGAGTAGTATTAACCCATCTTATGTTTTATTGTTATTTAGATAAATGAATACAAAGAAATACAACTAAAATAATACAGTAGAATCAAACAGATGAGGTGACTCTACCGTATTTGTACATAATCAAATAATTTGAATACATTTTGTGAGCAGATTTATAATAGTAACTTATGATTTGCTTCTTTTTTTTAAAATAAAAAGAAAATAAATTTAACGTGAATCACTTGGAACTTACAAAATTATCTTTTTTTATAGTAGATTTTACAGTTAGTGGTAACGGATATAGACAAGCAGTGTGGGGGGTTGAGTGAAATATGAGTACTTAGTCTCCCGCATCTTCGAAGTTGTCTTCATGCGCGTGGCCTCACGCAGCGCTCATTACTATGCATTTTATGTGTATTTTTTAAGTTTTTCAGTTCTCTCCGTTTCTGAAGCAGACTCCTGCTGAAAAAGGAGGCTTAGACCGTTTTGCAGTTAATTTGTACACGAGATTTTATACTCGAATAGTTGTGCGTTTACTGTTTGGCAAAGAAGATAACCGCCTTTTATATTTGCCTAATGATTAAGCTCCATCGCCCGTATTGAAGTTTGTAGTTGTCCCCAGTGGCTCAGCAGTAGGTGTACGGACTTACAAACACTAAAATCCAGGGTTCGATTCCCCGCGCTGGACAGAGCATATATAGCCCACCGTGTAGATTTATACCAAGAAAACAAAAAATAAGTCTGTAGGTAAACGTTATGGATCAAATTTAAAGTTTTTCGTGGTAGAAAACTGAGCTTAAAGCAAAATCTTTTCTTCGTTGTTGTTTTGCAACTATTAAGATGGTAGCCACCTTTACAACAATAATGTTATGAAAACGAGAAATGTCTAACGATGAGCTTAACCACTGTCTTAGGGTTTGTTTTGTTGTTTTTTTTTGAAGTTTTGCGCAAAGCTACACATGGGCCATTTGCGCATAGCCTGCCATAATTTTAAAATGACAAACTCGAGGGGAGGCAGCTGGTCAACAGTATCAACCGCTAACTGTTTAATTACTCTTTGTCTGGACAAGTAGTAAGACTTGTCTGTCACTTTTATAACGCATTCACCGCCTCAAAGTGCTGAGCGTTTCTGATAAAATGGAATGCGAACATTGAATCAACGGATTCACAGTTGGTCCCAACGTGTTGGGAAAAGAGGTATACACATAAGAGTTAAAATCACCTTTTTTGTAAATTAATGGTGCTTCTTCGTGCAACCAGAGAACGGGCAAATGCTTATTCAGAGAGAGAGAGAGAGTATTAAACCAGATCCAACCCAATTTTCATACAGAAATATGGTAATATAATTATTGTGATGAAAGTATGGTATGGGCAGGTAATAATTCATGGAGGTACCGACCTCTACATCATATACATTTGTACCATTAATGACACATTACAGAGACCACATTCACTGCCCCAAAATCCTGAGCGTTCCTGCGAAATCGGAACGCGAACATTGAATCAACGGATTCACAGTCTCGGCACGCTAGTCACTAGAACGCGTCTGGACCCTCAGTTTTATAAAGAGAGGGCTAGACCGACTATAATAAGGTAATAATTTTATAAGTAGAGAAGGTACATTTTTTCTCACTTTCCAACTTGTTGATGCCATTACCACTATTGCATACACTTTTTATTTCCTGTTTTATTTTTCTGCTTGTTTTTCTCTCCCCCCTCAGTGGCTTAGCAATAAGTCTAAGGTCTTAGAACTCTAAAAATCGAGCTTCGATACCCCTGGTGGGCACAGCATGTATATCCAGTTATTTAGCTTTGTGCTTAATAACAAACAAACAAGCACGCTTGTTTTCCATTTCTATCTACATGGTAAACTAACACAGCCATTTTATTTCCTTTCTTCCTGATTACATTAGTCTATATCATTTTACGGAACGTTTTCTGAACCCTTCAGCTTCCGAACTAAAAGAAAAAATATATAAAATGAATTATTAGAGACATTGTTTGTTTGTTTTGTTGAAGTTTACACAAAGTATACTCGAAGCTATCTCATCATTAGCCGCCCCTAATTTTAGATTGGCAGAGTAAAGGAAAGGCAGCTAGTTAACACCACCGGCCGCCAACTCTTGGGTTACTATTTACCAATGAATAGTGCGATTCACCATCACATTATAACGCTCCCTCGGCTGGAAGGGTAAATATGTTTAGTGACGCGCCTCGATTCCGCAACCCGCAAATTTCTAGTGGAGTGCCATAACCACCAAGCCGTGTTAGGCCTATTTGAGACTTATCTCTTCACTTTCTTTGTAATTTATGATTTTTCTCTCTCCACGACTTGATAAACACCACTCTAAACTTTGTACTTGTTAATATTTTAGTAAGCCTTAAAGGTATTAACGTAAGTAAAACTCCATTTTATGTGTTGTGTACGTAATTGTGATCAAATAAGTGTGAGATGTTTTATCAGGTATTTAAAAATGTTGACAAATATTTCCTCAAATTCTATAGGAAATATATCAGTTTCATGATTTCAGTGCTACAGGCTAGAGTATACATATTTTAATATATATAACACATTGGAGTTGTAAAATCGGCATAAAAAAGAAAAGATTCGTCGAGTGAAACTATAAATTGTTCGATTTAAATCATTTTGTAATGAAAAAAAGCACCTTCGATTCGTCAGCGTTCACTAATTATATTTTAATTATGCTACAACTGAGGTTTGTCCTTTTGAAATAGAAATAAATGAAGATCACTTTTCTAGCTTACTGTATAGCATCTTTAGTGGCTTCACTCTAACTGTATAACATCTTTAGTGGCTTCAGTCTAACCTTTTACATCACTTTTTTATGTTGGTCTTTCAACTGCCATTATATATGGAATAAGTTGGTTGATTCAAGTTTGCTTGACTACTGAAAAACTGAAACCGCGCACAGCACGCGATCCACGCTATCCTATCATATTGTCAGGGCAAACACCCATACTTCCAAAAAGAAGTGTCTTGTGTTAATGTACCTAATGGCCACAGGGTTGATAACATTCCTGATAACATGTGTTGGGCGGAGCCCCTATTCCCAGAGTGCCCTCTCACCTGTACTGATCTTTATTCTGCTAAAGTTGGTGATTAATTTCTTTTATGAAAGAAAATTCGCCTTACATTAAAAACTTGGTTATCCACTGTAATGAGAAAATTAAATTCACTAAATTAAATAGTGAAAAGAAAAGTTGAATAACATTCGTACAATGTTCTAGGAGATTATAGAAATGAAAACAAATAAAATAAGAAAACCTTGAAGTTGCGGGAAATTCTGGAGCGAAGATGAAAAGTGAAATTAAGTCGGATGCGATGCTAAACTGACAGTCTATCTTTAAGCCAAATAAAATTGCGTATGTCGAAGGATTTTGTGAATTCATCAACACCCTAACAAAAATAAATGGAAAAATAAATATGAGAGTCTGGATGACTTGAAGAAAGGGTTGGGTTTAAAGATTAAAGACCCTTAAAAATGTTGTTAACTAACAGCATTAATTCTGTTATTTTTAATTCTGGTTTTAATTATATCTATTTAGACGTTTTTATTTATTAAATTTGTTGCATAAAATTAAATCTACGAGCACGTGAGAAATTATTGCTTTTTTACTTGAGTAAGCATGTTAATTTGACCTTTTCACTTGTAAAAGTGATAATCAAATAGACAGAAATCACTAATGTTTTTTTACGTGAGAAAAAGTCATTCTGGAGAATTATGAATGTTATCTGTATATTTGTAATCTGATTAATATTATGAAAGAATGTTATACGTATTATTATAAGCGTACTTGTGTAGATCTAAATATTTCATTCGCGATTAATTACATCAAAGGTATTAGCTTTCTTTAGACATTAAAAAGATTATTAGTTTATATTCATAACGTTGTTTTAGTGGCGTGATGGCCAGGAAAGGAAGATTTAATAAGAATGGCATTAAAAAAAACGAAAGTGAGATAAAAACACCAAAGTAATTTAACGTCGACAAAAAATATTAGATGTTGAATTTTATTTTATTTTTTCTACACATAAACTGTAAAAACGGGGAAGGTCAGAACAACATTAAATAAACTGAAAAGACGAAAAAAAGTGCAAGGGAAATTAAGAGTCATTAATGAAAAATAAATAACATTCCAATATTCAATTTCCTCCTTTATCTCCTGAAAACCGCTGAAGCGGAAGTGCCAACCCTTTATCTGCCGGATCTAGACCCATTATTGATGACGAACCGTTTGTCAGCCGGAGCACCCGTTCTGTTTTGTAGGGGTCACTGTACTACCAGCTACGCCTGCTAACTAGAGAGAAAATATAACGTGACATAATATCTAGTCAACATCAAGTGTTTTACTTTTCTGTACTGATAACTAATACGGATTATCTTTCTGGGGTTAAAACATAGCTCAGGCTATTGTTCCTCGAGAGCTTACCTGAGTTTTCAACAGATGCCACTCGCACCTCATTTTTGTGTTCAAAACTATAATAGTTACTTATTCGCCCCCTTCCCCCGCAGTGGCTCAGCAGTAAGTGTAAGGACCTAAAATACAAAAAATGGGGTTTCGATACCTATGGTGGCAGTGAACAAATAACCCATTGTGTCGCTTTGTGTTTAGCAACAAAAAAGTTATTATTAATATGTTTTCTTTCTTTTGAGCTTCCTGTATTTTGTACGATTCCCACATAGAGAGTGAGGCATATCATATTTCGCATGCTCTTTTTCTGTTTCCTTCTTCAATTACAATTACGTGCCACTCCTATATTTCTGGACCCATATTCTTGAAAGTTGGAGGGCTTATACTTTGGTTCAATATGGTCAGACTTTTTTCTTTATATGGGTCCCGTTCCTCAACTCTCACAGATAAAGCAGACATATTTAGGATTTGTTTCTTTTTTCTTTTAATTTTACAGAGCCCCCCCCAGTAGCTCAGCGGTATGTCTGCGGACTTACAACGCTAGAATCCGGGTTTCGATACCCGTGGTGGGCAGAGCACAGATAGCCCATTGTGTAGCTTTGTGCTTAACTTCAAAAAACAAACAAACAATTTTACAGAAATTAAAGGGAAAACAATTATTATCCCGCAAAATTAGAGTTTTCGTCCTGTTATTTCTTTATATTTCATACAATATAGACTGTTACGTATTAGAATTTCGAAAGGTCTGAAACTGTGCTAAATGATACTTTAAAGTTAGTAGTTAAATTGTACTTTGGATTTAGTATTTAAATAAATGCCAATATATATAGT
>NW_013665914.1:398626-404520 GCF_000517525.1 Limulus polyphemus
AATATAATAAACAACAATACTAATTTACAATAACAGTTATTACAAATACTTATTACAAGCAACGATTTATAAACAAAAGTTTCATAAACTTACAAGCAATCTAAAGTATTCTTTCTAGTCTGGAACTTCCTTGATATCTTATCGCGGGTTCACGATGAGCGAGCTAATTACGAGTTGATGTAAGTACAATTCGATTAACGGGAAGCTAGCTAGCTTTGTCCTTTGTTACTCACCAGCTACACGCGCTGAGTTTTCCACCGTTGAAGTTAGGTAATGTTTTCGTAAAACTACTAATGTCCGATGAGAATCCATTGAAGTTAAATGATTTATAATATTCGAATTTGTAAATGCTCCTTGTCAAATATCTTAAGTTTTCCGATTGATAAGCTTTATAACAATCACAGATATAACTTCCAAAGTTTATAGCACATTGACTATAGCGAACTAATAATAGATACTAATTTTTTAGGCGCGTCACGTTGGTTATATTTATAGGCGTGTTGAGGCTTTCTCAGATTTTTCAACTTTACGTAACAATACTGGCGCTAACACTGGCGTTTACGTACACACATATATTGATGATTCTTACACTCGAGAATCTTTTACAATTTTGGAGAATAGGCAAGAGTTTTGCAATACATATTTAACAGTATAAGTCATGTATGTTTCTAAATATAAATTTAATCTAAACAAACGTCGATATTAAAATAAATATATAATAACAAATTCGTTACAAGACAAAGATACCTTACATGTCCCTCAGACTGAAGCAGACAAGTAGACAGATAGAGGATTTGTATCTTTCTGTCAATTTTACAAAGTTGAAAAAATAAAGCAATTTTACAAAGATAGGATTATAGGCCTAGGCCTTTCATTCCTTTATATATCGACCAGTCTAAATGAGACTTTGCACAGCGCTACCTTGCGACAACTCCATAGACTGAAACATGCCGGTTTTAAATTTGTGCCTTTTTTTGCGATTTTACATGGGTCGAAGGTCTAAAAATTTCGCAATGTTTGTAAGAGGGAACTCGGAGGATAGAGACATTGTCTACATATGTAAACGTTAAATTGAATTGTTATTAATATTTTTTGTTATTCATACAGTGCATGAAATTACATATACAGTGACGAAAACAGGATCTTATGGAATAACTAGTTTGTTTGCCTGTTTATCTGTATTCATTCCATGTAGGGAATCGAACCCCGAATTTTAAGCTTATAACTTCATAAACTAGCCACTGACCATACATCCACCGGAAGACAAAAATGGATGGGGGAGGGGGAGTATTACATTCACTTGTTTCTCGTTCATTCTCGATTTTCATTGATCTAGTCCTATAAATTGACGCCCGGCATGGCCAGGTGGTTAAGGCAATCTCGACTCGCAATCTGAGGGTCGCGGGTCCAAATCCCTGTCACACCAAACATGCTCGCCCTTTCAGCCGTGGGGGCGTTATAATGTGACGGTCAATCCCACTATTCGTTGGTAAAAGAGTAGCCCAAGAGTTGGCGGTGGGCGGTGATGACTAGCTGCCTTCCCTCTAGTCTTTCACTGCTAAATTAGGGACGGCTAGCGCAGGTAGCCCTCGTGTAGCTTTGCGAGAAATTCAAAAAACAAACAAATTATAAATTGACATGCTTCCTTTCTAGTACTCTCCCTACCTTTGTTATACTCTTCCAGATCTTTAAATATTAATAAAGTTTGATTTCTAAATACCTCTAAGTTATGATCATTTATACTGAAAAATGTATAAGCTTTTATATAATGTTGGCTTTATCCATTATTAATGAATTTGTTTTGGAAGACACTATAATTCATAAATTTGATAATACTATCAAATTAAATCCTTTTAACAGTAACGTATTCCAATATTCCATATAAACTTTGCAAGTTAAAGACATCATTTTTGCTTCCTGAGTATTATATTATGTAATAATGCCCAGTAATTCACAAGCCCCAGAAAGACTTATTATATTACATTAAGGTGGAGATTTCCGTTCATTTACTTAAAGTAAAATTTTCTGATATAGATTAAACGAACATAAAAATTGGTCTTTCGAATTTTCAACCTGAACGGCACCTTACGTAATGTATAGGGTTGAGGTATAGCCATGTTCCATTTTGTGCGACTTTGAACCGAATAATGGAGTTGACTGTTACTCTTACAAAGCACCACAGTTTATAGAGCTTATAGTACGAAGTATCCTCAGCGGCAAATAAACACCAACTTTTGACCTTTTGACCTACAATCTCCATCCAACCCGTGAGGGTCAGATTATATATATTTTCAGTCCAAACATAGGGCATTTCACAAAATAGATCCTGGAAATTTAATTTATGAATTTAATGCGGAAAGCTGAAAATAAACAAAAATAATAATAAAGCATATTTGAATAATAACAGGCGCAATGAACATAATAAAAGAGGCTTAAAAATAAAGATGCAGAGCCCAGTTAAAAAGTAATAACACCATATTAATAGTACTAGCTGAGATAAAAGGGATGGTAAATAACTAAAAAAAAACGGGATACTTGACGAATTCAGTAGCGAAATCTATTGCAGACGTAGTATAGTTGAACAAAATTACACGTTTTTATTATAATTTAAAGCATAAAATTAGGGATTCTGAATTTACATATTAAAATCCATTTCTTTCGAATCTCATACATGTTTGATTTAGAATGTTTGTGCAAAGCCGCACAAAGATAATTTCCGCATAGTCATCCCATAGTCATCCCACAGTCATCCCATAGTTATCCCATAGTTATCCCATAGTTATCCCATAGTCATCCCATAGTTATCCCTTGAGCGGAAGCAGCTACTTTCTCTGAATAATTGTTGATATTTAGCCGTTACTTTTATAATGAATCAACGGCCCCAATACAAAACGCAGAGCATGATTATGTGACAATGGGATGCGAACCATAGATTCTCAGATTCCAAGTCTGGGAACGCTAATCGCTAGATCACCCCAGATTAGAACCTCATATATAAGTGTTATTGGCAACTTATGCACTGCTATTTCACTGAGAAATGTTTTGAGTTAAATCTGCTTATCTCATACTAGCTGAATTGCCCGTTACCTAAACAGGTGTCCAAATTACTTGAAATATATATTTAAAAGCACAATGAAATTACTTTTGAGAATGTTTATTTACAAAATTCAATTTTCATAACATTTTGATTTTTATCTAAACCTATGATTTTCAAAATAAAAATTACACAATCTGAGTTAAAGCTTCTTGATATACCACACTGGCTGATATTCGTTCTTCTGACAATATAAAGAGGTTATAATGAGATCCAACCCTTGAACATCCTACATAGAATTGACCATGTGAAAAGCAAGACTGCTTTAGGAACAATCCAGCAACCTTTAAACTATGACCTTGTGCTTTATTAATTGGCAATGCAAAAAAAAATTGTAACTGAAGGCTGGAGCCTTCTAAATTCAAAGGAGTAATCACTTGGTAGCAAAGGTATTCTTTGAATGAACACATCTTCACCTTTGGCATGATCAATTGCTTCAATAACACGTGGCAGTAAATCCTTAACAACTAAACTTTTGCCATTACATGGTTGTGTAGGTTCAAAATTTCTCAACAACATTATTGGTGAACCAGTCTTTAATTTCAGAATGTGAAATGTCATCCCTGGTGGTTCAAGAGAATTTAGGAATTCATTTGGGTAATTTACAGCATCAACTGTAACTGGAACACTGACAATTAAGCTGTAGATGAATTCCTGTCCGAGAACCTTTTGCAATAATTGATCATTTGTGTTATGAACAATGCCGTTTCGAGGTACAAGAATTGCTCTTTTACACAACCATTAATAATTTTGACAAAACACTTTTTTCTTTAGCTCTTCTGCATCCTTAACTAAGTTACCACATTTGTCTGTAGTTGTTTGATTGACTGGAAACTTTCCAACACTAACTTAAGGATAAGTTTCTGAATTAAACCGTTTACTTTTATATCACCGAAATTATTAAAACAAAAGATAAAAATAAATCACAAAGTAACACGTACATTACGCGTTCAACATAAACAACATTGTTGGCCTAACAACAATATCGTGATAGTTTTGTTGCTAAGCGACATGTGTAGTATTGAGTAGTACCAAAAGGAGGTGATATGAAGACAGAAACTGAATTAAAAGCCAAAAATTAGTTTTTCTGGGAAACGTGATGGGAATTTTGCCCCTTCATGTTACTTCTGGGGACCGTAGGTGATTGGACAAATAGTGTGAGAGGAGTTAGCGGACAGACAAACATACAATTTCGCTTTTATATATATAGAAGATAGGTTAAATCGATATACGAAATAGGAAACGGTACATTATAAGTCTATATTTTAGGTCAACTTAGTGTTTTCAGTCTATCTCTACGAAACAAATGACGGAATGACAAACAATTAGGTTGATTGTAATCAACTAAGACTAGGAAACTCCCATTACATTTTATTAACGACTATTTTTGTCTTAAGCATTTTATTTTGTAAGAGTTAATTATAAATTGTATGATTGTGAGCATAAAAAAAAGTTTGTTTATATTTAAACTTCTTGAAAGACGCTGTAATCAGTTTCTTTGGCCTCTTATGACAGCGTAAGAGCTTTTGTTGTGCTTTAGTAACCTTCTGTTTGTAAATAGACACATCTCAGCCGCGTCTCATCCCAGCTGCACTTCGGCATTTCCTTCCCCTGTTCCCTCGAACTCTGCAGACACTGAGTAACATCCTGTATCGCCCCGACACACCTAGGTTATTATAGAGCTAACCTTCGACCCGCCATTGTTTGTCTTGGTTAAAACAGGTTCAAAGACCGAAAATGATGAGAAGTAATCACGTAACAACAAGGGCATATGTGTAGATGGTTATATAGATACACGCTTAGAGATTATGCTATCAGCGACGGCGAAATCACGTGTTTGTGAAAGTTCTATAAACTTTTTAAGCAATGTATGAACGTTTGGTGACATTTTTTATTTTAAACTAGGCACGAGCGAGTAGGTGCGCTTCTTGGTGGCTCAGCGGTAAGTCTGGAGTTTAAAACGCTAAATCTCAGGCTTTGATATCCGCGGTGGACAGAGAACAGATAACCCACTGTGTAACTTTGTGTTTAACAACATACAAACACACAAATTAATAAACATCATATGTTTGTTTTGAATTTCGCGCAAAGCTACACGAGGGCTACCTGTGCTAGCGTCCCTAATTTAGCAGTGTAAGATAGAGGGAAGGCAACTAGTCCTCACCACCCACCGCCAACTCTTGGGCTACACTTTTACCAACGAATAGTGGGATTGGTCGTCACATTATAATGCCCCCATGGTTGAAAGGACAAGTATATTTAGTGCACCCTAACCATCTGGCCATGCCGGGCCCAACATTATATGTGTTTATAAATATATATGTGTATGTATATATATATATGTACACACACATTCATGTTAAGGTGTTACATATTTATTTATTTTCGTGTAACGAATATTTTTCCCTCATTTCTTTTCATTAATACTTGTCATCGTTTTCCAAATAATCTATTATGAAAAATATTTCAATATTTTTTTCAATTGATTTTCGAATGCTAGAAATAAAACCAATTGATAAAATCTGAAATTTGACCTTTTTACCGTGGATGAACAAGATAGGTCACTTCTGTGTATGGCAAATATTGATTGGTATGTACATGTTACGACAGCGGAAGTCACGCGACGCTGAGAGCATGCGCGCTGGAGTTTCTCGAATGATCATGAACGCCCGAGTGCACTCGAGACGCCCTCTTTTTAATATATAAGCCTGTCGAGAAAAACCAGCGGACTGAGGAGATAATTGAGTCAAGCGAACAGTAGGCACCGTAAGTAAAGTGGGTGAATCACTGTAATTTATAG
>NW_013665914.1:404903-406619 GCF_000517525.1 Limulus polyphemus
GTTTAATCAAGAAAGGACTTGTATCACTGAAGTTCCTCGCAAAGAATTTCTACCGGAAATTATCAAACAAGCAGCTATGTAGCATATAGTTATGTAGAGGTATGATTGGAATTTCGATTAATATTCTAGTGAACTCTGTTACAAACTTAGTTGCTTCTATTTCGATATTCTAGGGGGCTAAAGGAATAACTCAGCATTACTACGCTTGGCAGGATAAATGGGATTTTTGTAATTTAGTTCAAACTAATGAATCCTCCCCATCGCTCCTTTCTAAAACGGTTATACGGAATGGTGTTCAGTGTAAAGAGGGAAATGTAAATTTGATGAAACATTTTAACAATTGTATTTTAATGCTTACTACTCACAACTTTGAGCATTTCAATATTGTTGTTGTTGTTCTTGTTTTATGTGACTGAGCCATTGATACCTGTAGTGTTCCCAGTACTAATGGTGTTGTTTATCCTGTTCTCCATGTTTCCAGAACTGGTAGCTTATCCTGATTCGTTCATTTTTCCTCTATATGACAACTTATGTCAGTGTTTGAACATATGCATTTTTTCTAATGTTGAAAGATGTGAGTTTTTTGTGTGTGTGTGTGTGTTCTATAGCAAAGCCACATCGGGCTATCTGCTGTGTCCACCGAGGGGAATCCAACCCATGATTTTAGTGATGTAAATCCGTAGACTTGGCGCTGTCCCGCCAAGGAACATTGAAGGACGAACCCACCAATAACGTTTCGAGTAATTGTTATACCGACATTGAACCAAGAAACAGTGATAAAAATGTCCGGTATGGCTAGGTGGTTAGGGCGCTTGATTCGCAATCTGAGGATCGCGGGTTCAAATCTCCGTCCCACCAACCAAGCTCGCCCTTTCAGCCGTGGGGGCTTTATAGTGTGATGATCAATCCCACTATTCGTTGGTAAAAGAGTAGCCCAAGAGTTGGTGATGACTAGCTGCCTTCCCTTTAGTCTCTTACTGATAAATTAGGGACGGTGATACAAATGTTATATGTAGATTACAATAAGGATGTTCTATGCTACACTACTTGCAGTTTGCTTTCGAAAGACTCATACAGTATATCTGGTTTAGTCAAAATAAATTCAATAAATTACTATTTAAATTGAGTTTTTTAGTTTGTTTCTTTCTCATTCCTGGTGTTGTGTTGCTATGTATGATAGTTGTCCCTCTCCTCATTCTTCCTGATATCATGTGGATAAGTATGCTAATTGTCCCCTCTCTCGCTCTTTCTGGTGTCATATTGGTAAGTATGGAACTCGTCCCTTTCCTAATTCTTTTTGTTGTCATATTGGTATGTATGGTAGTTGTCCCTTCCCTAATTCTTTCTGGTGTAATGTTGTTAAGTATGATACTCGTCCCTTCCCTCGCTCTTTCTGGTGTCATATTGGTAATGTTACGTATTGGAATTTCAAATAGCCTGAAATTGAGTTATATGATACTTTAAATTTAGTAGTTAAATTGTTCTTTGGATTTAGCAGTTACGTAAAAGCCGATATATAGTCAATTTATGATATTTGCCAACAAGATTGATACAAACAATTTTCTTTTTCTTTAATACAAATGTTTTTAACATACAAACAATAATACAATTTACAATAACAGTTATTACAAATAGTTATTACAAACACTGATGTATATACAAAAATTTTACAAATTTACAAGCAATATAAAGTATTCTTTCTAGTCTGGAATTTCC
>NW_013665914.1:406905-426016 GCF_000517525.1 Limulus polyphemus
ATGAGCGAGTTAATTACGAGTTGATGTAGATACAATTCGTTTCACGGGGAGCTAGTTAGCTTTGTCCTTTGTTATTCACCAGCCACACACGCCGAGTTTTCCACGATGAGGTTATATAAAGTTTTCGTAAAAACACTACTGTCCCATGAGAATCCACTGAAATTAAACGATTTATAATGTTCGAACTTTGTAAATGCTCCTAGTCAAATATCTGAAGTTTCCGATTAAGAAGTGCTAATCACAATTATAGTTATAGCTTCCGAAGGTTATAGCATACTGACTATAGCAAACTAATAATAGATACCATTTTTTGGCGCGTCGCGTTGGTTATATTTATAGGCGTGTAGAGAGTTTCTCGAAAATTCATATTACGTAACAATACTAACAGTTTACGTACACTTGTATGTTGTTGATTCTTACACTCGATTCTAACACTTTAGAGAATAGACAGTAATTTCGCAATGCATATTTAACAGCATAAGTTATGTACATTTGTAAATATAGATTAATGTAAACAAACATCGATATTAAAATACATTTATAATAATAAATTCGTCACAGTAAGCATGGTACTCATCCTTTCCCTAATTATTTCTGGTGTCATATTGGTATGTATGGTAGTTGTCCCTTCCCTAATTCCTTCTGGTGTCACGTTGGTAAGTATGGTACTCGTTCCTTCCCTAATTTTTTCTGGTGTCATATTGGTAAGTATAGTAGTTGTCCCTTCCCTCGCTCTTTCTGGTATCATGTTGGTAAGTATGGTACTCGTTCCTTCCCTAATTCTTTCTGATGTCATGCTGGTAAGTATGGTACTCGTCCCTTCTCTAATTCTTTCTGGTGTCATATTGGTAAGCATGGTAGTTGTCCCCTTACCAATTCTTTCTGGTGTCAAGTTAATAGGCATGGTATTTATCGCTGTACTCATTCTTTCTGGTATCATGTTAATAATCGTGATAGTTGTCCTTTTCCTAATTTTTCTGATATCATGCGATAAGAATGGTAGTTGTCTCTTCGCTCATTCTTTATATTAAAGTTGTCTTATTAAAACACAAAACAGACATTAATCGGTCATCAACAGTCATTTATATTGTAGAAAATATAAGATATTTTAAAACTTCACCAAACAACTATTGTAAGGCATTCTTCTGTACAGCGCTATTATGACAACTTTACTTTATTTAATTGGCAATGTACAATCGCCTCCCGATGGTTTAGCAATGAGCTTGTGTTCAATACCCATGGTTGGAACATTGCAAATAGTTCATTATGTAGTTTTGCGTTTAACAACAAATTTTGTCTAATGGGATAGAGCTAAACATTAAATCGTATTGTTGTAATACTTTTCATGTATTTGACATGTCTTCATAAGAATTTTTGAAATAATGTTCATTGTTGCATTAAAATAACGATTATATGCTTTCACTAACGTCATACCCAGCTTATTTCTTGCCTGAATTAACCTACTATAATGAAATATAGCAGAGCTAGGAAAAAGGTATTAAATGTATTGTTTTCTACTTTTATATTATTAATCATCAGTTTTTTCTACCTTTAACAAAAACCGTTTTTTGTGTCGGAGAAAATTTAATGCGCATGCGCTTAAAAAATTTTTGTTTCAAGACGCCAGTTCTGTCCGTTGGTAATATCTATTGTAAGATAAAACTCTTTCATTTTATTCATCTCCTCTTACTATATTTTTGTTTTCAGAAGAAGAAAAGTTGGCAATGTAAGACTTGTTTTTCCCCAGCTATTTCTTAATTGTTTCGTTTACTGTCAATGCCATCAAGTAGCTACATCAGCGTTATGCTGGTTTATTGCAGCACTCTCTATTAAAGCAATCGGTGATCTGTTATACTTGTCCTCTGATCAGCTTTTCTCCAAATATTTTGTACTTTGTTTGTAGATTTCGTGTGTTTTTACTTACAACAGTTGGTACTTATCATTGAAGCTGTTTTTTTTTTTCATATGTATATATATATATATATTTACTATTATTACCATTGATTTTTAGCTTGTTTTACGGGTTTAGTACTATCCTAAATCTCCTAAACTAGTCGAACCTCGTGAGCTTTACGCATTACGGCTGAAAATATCGTTAACAACGAAGGTACCCAACTGATGAAACAGTGCATTATAATCTTTACAAGTAGAAACACAAGAAGGGTGTATTTAATTAGTTATGATGATTACCAGGTTTATTTCTAGTATCATTCAAAGTACTTAGCTTGCTCTGATTGGAAGTTCATATTAATTTTTAATGCAAAGTAAAATGCACAGGTTAAATCCCTTGATCCACAAAGTCCACAATATTAAATTTATCGAACACCAAGGTCATACATCAAATCTAAAACGGTTAGTGGCAGGACATAAATCAATACTCTCTGTATTGTATAAAATAATGAAAGAAAGGACGTTTCCCGTATATCTACGACGTATTATGTACTTTACTGTTTTTACTGTAACGCTTTATCGACATATTGATTGTGATGTCCAATGTTTCCATGGCCTATGAGAAACAATTTTGTCTTAGCTCTTACCTGAGCACCGTAAGTGATTCAGTTACGACAAAAAACAAAACAAAAACTACACATATAAACTAGGTTTAATAATCTTCGCCTTCTTACGTGCTTTATAGTTTTACACGCGTATGTTAGATTAATTGGGTATAATTATTGTTGTTTGTTATTAAGCACAAAGCTAGACAAAGGGCTATCTGTACTCTGCCCACCACGGATATCGGTTTCTAGTGATATAAGTCCGCAGACATATGTTGGGTATAAACGGTCCTCAAAGTGTTAGTTACATAACATAAATTGTTTTCTTTAAATACTTATATTTCCTACACAGATTCTTTGTATTTTATGTCATTCTTTTCTTGGCTAAAAATAATCGAAGTTGAAAGAAATGGAGTCCTTTTTCAATTATATTAAAATATCATAAAGCCTTGTTTGGGGAAAACTAGGTGGGTATGCTTTCTACTAAATACACCTGTTGAGATTTATGTGCTGTGTTTTTGACAAGTTCGTGATTACATCTAAGTCACTTATGTAATATACGGTCATATTGTTCAATACGGATATTTATCTTTTTCTTCTACTGCAATTCCTGCTGTTTCTATAATAGTTGTCTTAGATTGATTACATAAGCCACTGAATTATTTAATGGATGGAAATGATTTTGAAAAGGATAAGAAAAAACAACAACACACCTACACTAATTCTACACCATTGATGTCGCTACTGGAAACGTATTGATAATACTGAAGCCATTCAACTCTCGTTTCACTACCCTTATTTGTAGAAAATACCACATGTTCTTCATATGAATGCTGTAAATAAACTACAGTTCTAACAGTCCTTCATAAGAGACAAACAGGTATGTACAACTATGATTGTTTGAGCAAGCAAATAACATAAGAAAAGTATCAGAATTACTTGTCCTTGGAGTATTGTGATTAGTGAAGTATTAATCTATTAATAACCGATGACTTATCCAGTAGCTCTAAACGCAAACGAACCAAGCCACGATCATTGTAACGCATATAGCTATCCTAACCTTTCTGAAGACATAAAATAACTAAACAAGCCTATTCTAACTCGTCTATCAACATGCCGCTAGGCGTTTGTTTGTTTGTTTGTTGAACGTCGCGCAAAACTGCTCGAAGATACTGCGCTAACCATCCCTAATTTTGAAATGATAGACTAGTGGGAAGACAGCTCGTGAACACCATCCACCGTCAATTATTGTGCTACTCGTCACCAATGAATAGTGGGATTGACCGTCACGCTATAACGTTCCCACGGCTGAAAGAACAGCAGGCATGTTCGGTGACGTGATTCGAACCCGACTAGAGTGTTCTAACCATCAGGTCATGCTAGGCCCGCTAGTAGGCGTATGGAGTTTAATTCACTGATCTCACAATCATTAGCTAACCATTACAATGCACCAAAATAATATTGGAAATAAAATGGTAGCCGAATGTTAATTATAAACAAGATTAGTAAAAATTATTAATTTAAATGGGGGAATAGGGATCATCAAACAGTTCATGTCCACATTCCTTATCCATCTTAATGTACTCAAAATATGGATTCGTAACTTAATAAAATAATGTAGACTATTTCCAGCCTTGTTTGTTTACTTTTTTAGAGTCCCTAGTTGTAAGCTTGAAAATATAATATTTGCATTTTAATTAAACATATTTTTCTACTTTTTTTCATGATCCCTATTCCCCCTTTTTAAATTAAATTTTTTTACTAATCTTGTTTCTTAAGGTTTTTATGTCCATTTATGGAGAATAAATTTTAAACCGCATACGTGCATATGCGTTCAGTTGAATGTTAAGTGTTTTTCAATAGTTTACTGCTGCAATGGCTTTTTTTTTCACCACAATCACCACACTTGACTTGTTCAAAATAAATAACAAACGTACAAAACAGAATAAACACATGTATTGGTATGCAACTACAACAAACAAAATGTAAAGTTGTTCTGAGAGGACCATCTTGAAGGCAAATATTGTATCATCACATATTTAATAACCGGCTTCAATCAATGTCACAGTGTAATGTAACAAAAAACGAACAGCAACAAAGAAATATCATCACAACAGAATAATATTTCTTTTAAGATAATACAACACAAAATTAGTGCAATGCAAAGAGACGCAGTAGCATGCTAACCTGTTAGATCTACATGACACATATTTATGTTCTTCAACAGCCTGCTGTACACAAGTGTTTGTAAAAATAATGTGACACAAATAATTCATGTAAAATAACAACAGTGACACACTTAGCGTAGGTCGCCAATTATCGACAATATTACAACCGCTACCTTAACACCAACCATTTAAAAAATAGCAATAACTATATGAAATAGTGTTATATGCAATGGTAATAAATAGTGAATACGCACTCAAGATTTCAGCTAAGTATAAGAAACAGTAGAAAGAATCACTACTGTTGTTTGAGTAGGGAAATATACTATGGTAATCGTCCACTATTAAAAACTTGCTGAAATATAGTCGCGCAAATCCACACAGAGACAGCAAATTCGAGCAACGATGAACAATAGCGACTCGAGTAAGAATATGCAACAGCAAGATCGGGAACCTTTCATGTGGCAGTTTCCAATTGATGCGCAATAAATGCAGGAGTTGTCATTTCCAAATAACGCGCACGCTAGGAAAAAACCAAATGTTCTGATGGAGAAAAATGAAGGACATAGAAAATTTCGTTTGTTTGTTTGTTTTGAATTTCGTACAAAGCTACACGAGGGCTATCTGCGCTAACTATCCCTAATTTAGCAGTGTAAGACTAGAGGGAAGGCAGCTGGTCATCACCACCCACCGCCAACTCTTGGGCTACTCTTTTTACCAATGAATAGTGGGATTGACCGTCACATTATAACGCCCCCACGGCTGAAAGGGCGAGCATGTTTGGTGTTACGGGGATTCGAAACCGCGACCCTCAGATTGCGAGTCGAGCGCCCTAACCACCTGGCCATGCCGGGCCGACAAAATTAAGAAGGTCGAATTAAGTTTCAAAATACTATCTCAGTTTTTTGCAAAATTCCTGTGAAATCCCACATTACAGTAGATATCATTTGCAATAATTTTATAGTGGAGTCATAATAGGGATTTGTAGCTTGAACAAACTATCAACAGTAGATCTCCAGTTTTTTGCTTACTTTATGGCGATAGCTACTTGTAGGCTTTAAATTCTCAATTTTTAATTATCTTGTATGTTGGAGCCTTGTTTGCTTACCTTTTTGCGATAGCTACTTGTAGGCTTTAATTCTCAATTTTTAATTATCTTTTATGTTGGAGCCTTGTTTGCTTACCTTTTTGCGATAGCTACTTGTTGGTATTAAATTCTCAATTTTTAATTATCTTGTATGGTGGCTTTTTTTAATGCACAGCAATGGGCAACTATATTTTTAGAGTAAGACATAATCCCCACTAAGCGCATATAAAATTTTACCAGTAGAAAAGCAGCCTTTTGAAATAAAACAACTACGTCTAAAACATCGCTTTTAATAAAGCTTCGTGTGTTTTAAAGTAATTACTTACTAAGCCAGGTGGCTTTGTGCCTGAGGTTTCGTATAAACACGCGTTTAATACGTGTCGAGTACAAAACCAGCCACTCAGAACAACATTATATCTATTATGTATTTATAGCCATGTAAATCAACTTTCATTTAAAAAACAAACAAAAACTTTTAAATAGGTTATGGACATTCGCAGCGCTTCGTATAATATATCTGTCTAGGTATTGGTGCAAAATACTCAGCCGATTTTGCTGTAGGCATGTGAAACAGCAATATTTATAATGATAATAATGTGAACAAATGGGTAAATTTTGATTTTTTCTACAATCGTGAAATCACTTATTTTACTTGTTATCAATATCTGGGTGGACTTAACTATTTAAAAGGATGGTTTTGAGTATCGTTTCAAGAATAAGTCTGCTTTTTAACGTGGTTTTTGCTCGAATGTTCTATTAGAGTTTTCAGCAAATTGCTGTATGATCCCTATTATGAACTACTATCGTGGTTCATAATACTAGAGGAGCATGAAAGGAATAAATCTTGTGAATAAGCCTTAAGTTTTCATGAACAAAGTCAGAGTACAAAAACTTTGTATATAGCCAAAACGCAAATAAGTTTCAACCTGTGGATGCAAATATTAAAACGCAAAAATACTTAAACTATTCCTCTTTATTATTATTTTTAATGAAGAAAATAAAAGACAGAACAGTTCAATTATAGTTTCATATACGCGTACAAGTCTGCTTTTGTCATGACGTTGAGCTTGCCCGTAGCTAAATATGAAATCTAGCAAACTGAACCACTGGGAGTCCCCTAAAGGATCCAGACAGAGTGCAGAAACGAACCAACATGCTTTATCATTTTCACCCATCTGAAAGCATCAGAGAACCTAGCATCTCTACATCTCCTCGTCCTTCAACATGTGCTATGTCCATAGTGCTTTAAGAAAATCTATATATTAGATACTCTGCTTTTCCAATGGCTATATAATGCCAAGTTAAACATGTTTCAACTAGTCAGCTTTTACAAAACTGTTGGCGTATCAGCCAGCAACTAAGATCTTTCTGACGATTTCTTCAACCTTCTACCAGTGATCTCAGTCGTTTTGGCAGGCTTGTTTTGTTGTTGTTGCATAACTGATGTAACGCTAGCTATACAGTTAGTTTAACTTTTCTCTTTTCACAAACAATGATTACAACTAAGGTAGTGAGCAATTCTATAGCATTCTACACATAATTACACACCATCTCTGGCAGATATATCGCTCTATGGGACTCGGAACGTGTAGCTTATGTCACTGAATTTGAAGGTGTTTATATGTGAGGCTAAACTTGTAGTTTCCCTCGAAAAGCCATTTCTACTTTAGGAAGAATATGAAATTTTCAAACAGCACTCTATTGTTCCACTGTTCCTGGATCTTATCTGAATTACATTTAATGGTCTTATCACAGGGCTGCAATTAATTTGTATCACAAGCCATTTTTGATTTAATCTTCTTAGTAGAACCATTCATTAAACGCCTAACTCATGAGCAATTATCTTAATTTAAGTAATCTGGCAGCTCTTACCTTGTCTACAATCTTCCTGCTGCTGAAGGCCGAAATGACTGTTGCCTTCTCATGTTAGCCATGGAACCTAAACATGAACAGTCACATTTTTAGCGACTTGCATCTCTGCAGTCGTAACAGACATTCAGAGTAGCTCTAAGTGCTGATTGTAATACACTTTCTGTTGCATAGATATTTCAGTAGATATAACAGGTGCTATAAACGTTTGTCTTTGTGGTCTCGTTCATTTTGGGTGCACTATACCACTCTGTGGCAATGGTGTGGCTGTGACTGACGGAAAGTTAACTCGATGAGGTGCAGACCCTTTGTGATGCGAAGATACAGCGGCTACTAGTACTGTCTTTTTACACTCTTACATTTTACACAAAGTCATTATTTCACACTTCAGTGTAATGGATATTGCTTCAGTCAGGGTAAGAGTGTCTCTTATTCCTATGAGATATCACAGGAGCTCAACATAAAAACTATCTACGACTCTATCAAGTAGGATATGTTCATAATCCACCACAGTCATACCTGAGTAAATTTTGCTATGTATTATAAATGTCATAGTTCATCTGTATAAACAGAAAGTTGTTTAGTAAGGCCTCATTTGTGATCTTTAAATTCGGCCCTCTATGTAGCTTGGTTCGTTTCAAGAAGTCCGGCATGGCCAGGTGGTTAGGGCGTTTGACTCGCAATCTGAGGGTCGCGGGTTCGAATCCCAACAAACATGCTCGCCCTTTCAGCCGTGGGGGCGTTATACCGTGACTATCAAACCCACTATTGGTTGGTAAAAGAGTAGCCCAAGAGTTGGCGGTGGGTGATGATGATTAGCTGCCTTCCCTCTAGTCTTACATTGCTAAATTAGGGATGGCTAGTACAGATAGCTCCTGTGTAGCTTTGCGCAAAATCCATAACAAACAAACAAAGCAATATCCTCTAACTATAGCTACAGACCAACAATGTTCACTAGTCATGAATAAAACAAATATCCTCTAACAACAACTACAGACCAACAATGTTCACTATACATAAATAAAACCAATATCCTCTAACTGTAGCTACAGGCCAACAATGTTCACTACTCATGACTAAAACAAATATCCTCTAACAACAACTACAGACCAACAATGTTCACTATACATAAATAAAACCAATCTTCTCTAACTATAGCTACAGGCCAACAACGTTCACTATTCATGAATAAAACCAATCTCTTACAACCACATCTACAGGCCAACCATGTTCTTTTTTTTTTTGGTAGGTGTATTTATGCGAAAAAGTTTGGTTGTTTGATCATTTTGAAATTAAGCACAAAGCTACACAAAGGACGGGTATCGAAACACGGTTTCTAGCGGTATAAGTCCGCAGATATACCGCTATGCCACTGGAGGGCAGCGAAAAAAGAAATGTGTTCCCTTGTACTTAAAAAAATAAAACAAAACAATTAAGATGAATAAGTAACCCTCTATTCACTTTATACCTAACTGACGCCTCATTGACCAGAATAACTGCTGTCGACCTGCAATTTTGTTATTTATAACTGGTTAATATAACCTTCAGTCGACAGAAATTAGTCACACTTATAATTGTGTAAACAAAGATCTTCTAGAAAGTATTGGCGTTGGATAAATCTAAGCAAGCAATGTGGCTTGAGTTACCTATATAATTAAAGTAGTGTACTCTTTTCTAAAGAAAATTTAAAATCTCAACGTTTCAGTTAGAATTAATTTTGAGTGGAAACTTGTGGAAAAAATCACAATTAACTTTTCCAAACTTTGATGTCGCACTTTCTTTACGGTTAATATCCAGTATGAGTAGTCTGTAAAGGGTTAAACTATACAAACATCAACTCTACGTTTAGAGACAACTACATTAATACTTAGGTTTATGAAGATGTTGGTAAAAAAATGGTAAATACACCGAACGATAGGATGTTTATACAAATAATGTTGTACAATGAATATATTTTTGCAGTACGCAGGTACTTCATACATATTTTTATATTTAATGACTTCAATACACAAAACTGCATTTGCCTTTTCATAAAGTGTTACTTTTTGTGGATTCTATTCAAATATATTCCGCTGATAAATATAAATATAAGCTCACCCCCAAGTTTATATTAAACAAACACATTTTATTCACAATTGTAAAACAATGAGTACAAAACCGCAAAAGTGAAAATACTGAAGATAACAATACAATAAATTGTAGACAAATATCCATAAAAAGTATATTGAATAATAGATGAACTCTAACTATGCATATGTTATGAGAGCGCACGATTTTCACTGGCTAGCTAATGTCTTTTTGACACTCCGGTGTAGATTCTATGTAGAAGATATAACCTGTCAGCTTTGCCTCTGGCTTCAACTTTATTCGACAAAGAGCTTAAATAAAAGTACAAAAAAAAGGAGAACAGACGACCATACTAAGCCATATTTCATATTATATATATGACAAGAGGCTTGTAAGAAAAGGTGTTTGCTTCAAAGCAACTGAAATGCTAATACAGAACATGAAGGATACTAGCCTTCCTATTTGGTCCTCTCTCTCAAAAGCTATTGAACATAATCCAATTACAAGTTTCGTATTGTCACACTATTAGTGGTTTCAAACTACTGATAATTCATAGATATATATATATATATCAGATATGCGTATGTAGAGTATAACCATTTTAAGTAGTAGAGTGAAGAATTAAATCTACTATTTGCCACTTGTAAAACCCAAATAGGGCCTGGCATGGTCTGGTGGTTAAGGCGCTCGACTCGCAATTTGCTCTCCCTTTCAGCTGTGGGAGTGTTATAATGTGACGGTCAGTCCTATTGTTCGTTGGTGGGTGATGTTGACTAGCTGCCATTCCGTTAATCTTTTACTTCTAAATTAGGGTCGTCTACCTGGAAAGACGAGCGCCATCAGGTAAATCTGCCCAATAATCACCGCTGAAGTAACGGTCGTAAGAGACCTCGGAACTGAAAAAGAACAAACAAAAACACATATCACTCAACGAAACATTATTTCATGTACAAAATACACATCATTAAGTGAATTACTTCTGCACATGTAAAATCCAAACATCACCGTATAAAGTGTAACACAATTACAGAGCTAGCACTCTAATATGAGTAACACTAGACAATCCGACAACAGAAGAAAAATGTATCTTCGTGTTCAACACTGTACACATCAAATAAAGTACATCATCAAAAGTTAACATGAAAGTATACTTATAGTACATTTTACAATTATAATTTCAATTATTATTAGCTATGTTGTGGTCCATTTCATTAAGATGTTTATGTATTGTTTTCATATTTAATATCACTATTAAACTTTATGATCTCACTTATATATTTATAAAAAAAATGCGAGGAAAATACTATTTTACTACACAGTGTTTTGTTTTTTACGTTTTATTAAGCTTGGTATGTAAAATATGTGTATTTTTATATGCTTATATGTTACTGTCAATACCTTTTGGTTCAAAATGTTTTTGTTGTAAGGCGTGTTTAGGCTTAGGTTATGAAAATAAAAGATGGCGTGAAATTCATGACAATAAAGAGTAAGGGAAATATTCAATACTTTAAAAACTGTTTCCTTTGTTCTCTGGCAGCAACTGCAAAACAACTACAAAAAAAGAATTACCTATAATAGGGCTCAGACTCTTTGCGGACACATAAATGCGAGCTCAGGTATACACTTACGAAATGCATTTATTATAATTATAAAATGTAAAAAAAAAAAAAATGGCTTTCGTGAACAAAAGTTTAACTCATATTAATGCTGCTTTTATTGATTTCCCCTGAGCGAAATCTTCATAACAGGCATGTCGATCTGTCTTTGGTTTTGACCTACATCTCAATTATCGCTAAAGGTACGTAAAGTTATCAAACTTTTATGTTCACATGATAACATACAATTAAGATAGTTGAGTATTTATTCGGGATCAGCATTATAATACTACTGTTACTCTTGATAAAATATTTCATCAACTGAAAGAAATTAAAACCTGTGAATACGTAGAGCTTTTTAACCTTTATGCATACATGTTTATCGATTGAATATGCTTTTTTGCGTTTAATTTGGTTTTGCAGTGCAGGAAAACCAATAATTAACCATCAAGTGACAAGAATTTATAAACAATGGTATATCTGCATAAAGAAGTAAATGAACCAAGGTTGACTATAAGAAAGGATTGTTGAGCATAAATTGAGTGAACCATTAGATTATTGAGAATAAGTTGACTACATTGATAGAAGAACGAATATGAATTATCTGAGTAAATGGGCAGCTGAATAACGGCTGACTGGGAAGGTGTGAATGGGTTGACCGAATGAATAAATTTTAAGTGTGGGTTTATTGCAGCTAAATGAAGAGGTAAATTAATTTAGGGTACTTACCCGAATGGTTGAACTAGTATGGCTTGACTGAGCGTATGGTTGAATTAAATTGGTACATATATATGAATATGTTAACTGTCTGAATGTGTGGATCAGTGCGGGAAGTTTGGATTAATAAATAGATAGAAATAGGTTGAATGAATGGATAAATGAAGAAGCATATGAGCACTAAGTTAATACACGGATGGTCATGAGTTGACTGAACGTATGGATAGATGAAGTAGACTTAATGCGTTCTGACAGATAACTGGATGAATGGAGGTAGATAAATGAATATTGGTTGGCTTAATGGCTAGATTACATTCAATTGGTATTTCAAAAACTACAATAGAATGACAACTTTTTTTCTGTGATTAGCATAAACTAATAAAGGTCGAACAAATAAAAGTAAGAATGTTTTCGTTTGTGAATGTCTTAATGGTTATTGGAATATGCAGGAATTATCGTTTTAAATTATTTAAGATTAAGTTATTTCTTTACTTGAAGTCCATCCTTGTATACATTGGGTTAATCGCAATGTTTTTAACAAGGTGCGTTTGGTTATAAGGTGGCGTAGTGCTATAGGCAACACTTTTAGCATCTATATATATTTGGCTAGCAAAAAATTCCAAGCACACAAAGAGCTGGAAGAAAATCTCTCGATTCTTCCTCGGAAAGGATATCTCTATAGCAAGATTGTTAAGCGATGAAGAGGCATAAAAGAGCATTTTAGTGAATAGAACTTTCAGTATTTTTCCATCATGGCTATGAAAGAGAATCCTCCGACCTAAAAAGCCATTGTGGTAAAACTATGAATATCTCCTAGTGCCGTTAACATCATAATAAACACATTTTGAAGCTGCCAAAGTTCCCAAGCTTCCAGCCACACTATGAAACCAAAAACTGTCTTTTGCTTAAGCCACATTTCGAAATCAAAGAACTATTTTTAACTTACGTTAGCAAATAGTTCTCAAGCTTCCAGTTACATCTCGAAATAAAATACTGTTTTCATTAGAGCGAGAGATGGCCCAATGAATTGGAAAAAACAATCACACTCGACCAATTACAAATATTGGAATTATGTGCTTTTGATCTGCTTAAATGTGATCTTGAAACTTTAAAACCATGTTCACTAGAGGATATGTAGAAAATTTGTTAAGATTTCTGGTCTGAGACTAACTTCACTCTTATAACGCACTCACAGCTTAAAATGGTGGGAATATTTTGCGGTGTTGATCGGATTCGAACCAAACTCGCCAGTTCTTAAATCTAGAGTTCTGTCACAGGAACAGCCTGTGCCCAAAAGTTAAAAATAACGTCTGTGTTTTTTTCCTACTACACTTTCGCTTCATATGTTACTTAAATTAAGGTACAGCGTAAAATGCTATACAGTGTCTTAAAATGAGTGGATTTGTGAAATTAAACGAAGAATTTTGTTGTCCACCACGATATACTTTACATGAATTACAATAAAACAACGGTAATGAAATTAAACAGATTGACAATTCTTTGAATAAGCGAACACGGTATAATGTTTTAAAAAAAGGAAAGACGGAAGGGGATGTGACTTGAAAACGAAACCTCTTTCCAACTATAATCCTGTGACCTAAAACCTGCAAATCCTATCTGTGTGTACTGAACATTATCTAATAGGATTTCTAGTACATCGAGAAGTTTATGTACTTAAAATGCTTCCCAGCGGATAATGTTTGTAAATATTCTTTTCACGGTTCAGTCTCATGCAAAGCATATCTTTTTTTTTTTTCTTTTCTCTCTCTGTAGGACTAACATTAGCAGAAAGAAGATTTATTTTCGAACAGCTAGGACTAGCAAGAAGCCATGGAAAGTGCCTATGTTAATCAGTTAGTTCGGTTATGCATAACATGGCGAAGTTATTTGTAACGTTAATGTTTCTTCCTGGTTGGAAGGAGTACATGTTCTGAAATAATCCTTTTATATAACGTATTTAATCTCATTTTGATTGAATGAAACTCAGGCTATACATTTCCAACACTGTATACCTATTTCATGGAACTCAACTTCCGTGTCTACTTCATGCTTAAATTGGATTTTTTATTATTCTCAATTCACTGATTTTACATCTATGTTTGGTTTCAAAATTACTTTATGTGTGTCTGATATTTTTTTCTTCTTAAGAAATAAATTTAAGCAGCATTTATCCTATCTTGTGAAAACGAAAGAAAGGACGCAGTAAAAATTACGGTGCTTTTTTTTTGTTGTTGTTGTTTTATGGCAAAGCTACTAATTCTTTTTACCACCGTCCGTAATTTTGATGTGCCGACCAGAGGGAAGCCGGCAGCACTTACTGCCAAATGTTGGACTACTTTTTTTACAAACAAATAGTGGGCTTGACCATCACATTATAACGCCTGCATGGCTGAAAAGGAAAGCATGTTCAGCTCAGGCTTCGATCCCGCGATCCTTAGATAGCGCTTCGAGCGCCCTAACCCTCAAGCCATAAATTATGGTAGGTATTCGTTAATCCCAGAAACAGAGGAGGGGGACTTGTCACTAAATGAGTTATTATGCCCCCGTATAAAGATGTTTTGAAACATTATTCGAGAGAAACATCTCTCAGCTGAGATATTATTAAATAAAGATAAATATACTACTTTTATTTATTTTTCACGTTAGTACACTAATGCTTGGTGTTGCAGACTAAGTATGAATTAGTAAAGTTTCAAACTTAGGTAACTAGAAAGTATCGTATAAATAGCATCAGTTGATAATTAAACATAATATATTGGTTTTGATTTATATCTTAGTGAAATGACTATTACTGGAATTTAAATACTAGTGTGAAAGTATTTAATGCATATGCTTATATTCAGGTGATATTTTTCTTCATTTGCGGAAGCATTTGCTGAACATTATTTTTATACTACAGTGAGCGTCAGTGTCGATAAAGATTTACATCTTTTCCCGCGAAATTCCCGTTATCCTGAAGAGGTGTGTACTCTAAGCGAAATAACACTGAAAGGACTAGTACCGATATATTCCAGAAGAAATAACACAGGAAAGAATATAATGTTTTGATTTCCTTAGCTGAGTTAGAATGGCATAAGGTGAAGTTTTATGTTCGAGCAAATTTACATAAAGACTATCTGCACATAGCCGTCTTTAATTTTGAACTGGTAAACTAGAGGGAAGGTAGCTTGTCAACAGCACCTACCGCCAACTCTTGGACTACACTTACCTGACCGAACAGTTGGATTTGACTGTCACTCTTATAACGCATCCCCCAAAAAATGGGAGGCGCATTTTTGCAGCAAACACGCCGCAAACCATGAACCCGCGGATTTGTGGTCCGAACACGATAACTATTAGGCCACGTTTGGCGCGCGAATTTACAACTAAATTGTCTATATTTAGTTTAGTTGTTTAACGACTTCGCATTCCTGATAATAAGACATATGATTTATAAACTGTGGGGATTGGGTTATTTTAATTAATTACATGTACATAATTGAGTTTCAAAGTAACTAAACTCTTGAACTAGCCCTATAGATTTATAACCAATTAGTAAAAAGAAACTGCATAAAACCCGTTTCTTTTTTCAACAAAATTACTTCTAGCAATTTATGTACAGAACAACATGTTTAGGGGCTAGTCACAGAATATCAATTTATGTACAGAACAACATGTTTAGAGGTTAGTCACAGAATATAAGATGATATCATGCGGTAGTCTTTGTAAATACGTGGTATTGAATAATACTTTTAATTAATTCGTGTTCATGCTATTGTATGCACATAATACATATCCTACTCTCCTGCGATACATAGTTCTTATCTACAAAATTCTTGAAGTTCTTCTGAGTTATATTTTGGATTATACTAAGTCCGACTGTGTAAAATTCAGCCGGGGGTGTTACATTTTATAGTTTTACCGGTCAAGAAACTTATTAACTGTTTCGTGGAATACTTGCATTGTGTCCTGCTTGACCTTGTATATGGAAGATATCACTGCCACTCTCACTTGGAGAAGAAGAACTTCCGGATTCTTGTAATCCTATTTCTGATTGGTCAACTACAGAGAGAGAGAGAGAATGTGAATTGCGAAAGCTTTTACAATACTTATTGTTAGTACTCTTCGTGTAGTTACAATATTTCTCTTTCTGCTCTGAAAGGGACAGGGCATGCGTTAAAGTGTTTTCATGTAGGTTATTATGTATGTTGATCGCATCTTAATTTCAGGTTAGTTTTATTTATGCTATTCTAATTCTATCTTTAAAACCCAAAGACGTGTCGGGTAAATGCACAACTTAAAACAAACAGTACATAATCGTGTTCCTCGTTTGTTTGTTCTCTTCTACACTTCTCCTCACAGTAATGTTCCATCCAACTAAACATTTGAACTTCTCGTTTTTTTTACCTATGTGTCATTATTCCTCTAAGCCAGGAATACTATAATATGTATAAATTCAGAAGAGTTCCCCATGAATTCTTAGAGATACGTACAAATGCTAATTAAGTATGTTCACATTGTTGTCCCAGTCTCGGAAATTTTGCGAATACGTTACTAAATTAGTTGGTGTCGGTTGGGCTTTGTGAACATGCGTAATTGTTCTTGTATGTGCCATACTGCTTAAATATACAGGATGTTTTATTAGCAAACTACTACCCTAAAAGCTTGATCCATAGCGAACGGATTTGTTTTGTGTTATATCGCAATGTTCTGTGAACTGAATAAAATTTTCAGATCCTGAAATCCAAGCTCATGTGAAATGCTATAACATAACCTTGCAATATATGCAATATCAATCAAAGTTTGCGGGTGATCATGCTGAAGATATGCGTCTCTTGAAACTCTTCAAACGTTAAACGTTTATTATAAGAGTATATGTAATTTTATTTGTGAAATAAACGGATAAAAGTTTCGATTGATTAGTGGTATTTGTTTTACAAATGATAACATTAACAGCCTTTGTCTCTTTTTCTTATAACACTATTAAAATATACGACTTGAATATTGCTGGTTTTGACAAAGTGCTCTAAATCATCTGAAGTAAGCCACATGATCACAACTGAAATAATCAGACGACGAAGTCAGCCTTCCAGTTTGCATCTACTTAAGCTGCGTACTTTCAGAGCCGGAAAGAGTTTTACATTTACATCAACAGAGGCCGCTTTCAGTTGCTGAGAGTGAAAGGAAGTTTTAACAAAGACTAGTACATTCGGCGTTTGGTTTGCGCTACCGAGAAGCGTCAAATGCTCCTGTGTCTCTTCTTGTGGTGTGTGTCGGTTTAACTGCTTGCCTAGTGACCCTGTAACGTTACTCTCCACCCACCGCTAACCAGGTTAACACTTTCGCTTATGCTCTAATTTCTGAAAATCCAGCACCATTCTTAGAGCATGCACTGTTGGCTAACAGGTTCGTGTAACCTAAACGCACAAGAAACTTTGGTAAAAGAACAAGTGATTTTTGATACCAAAAAATAACTGTACAGTATCTTGCGTTTTCCGGCCTTATCCAATAAGTACGGAACAACCTGAAGCACAAGTTAAATTTTTTTTCTAGTCTTTTATGATTCCTGGCTTGAAGGAAAAATAGTTGTGTTGTGAACCAAATATAAAATTCTTCAAGATAACAGTCATTCAATATAAAAACTAACACGATGCTTAAACAACCAACGGACTTGTCGAAGCCTAGACATTACGGAACCTTTAAAAAATCTCTCATGAGGAGATATCGTAAGTGCATAGTTTTTTTTTGTATGTTGGCTGTTTTCTTTTTAAATTTAAAAAGATGTTATTTTTCATGTATTAACATCTCATAATTGTTGGTTTATATATAGCTTGTGTTATAATTCCAAAATGTTATATGATAGGCTGAACGTTTTCTTTTACACTTCCTGATTTTGGCTGATCAAGCTAGTAAGGTGCACACATATTTTAATATAATAGTAGTGTTAACAAAGATTTTTATGTGTATACAGGGCATCCTAACTATGAATTGATTCAATCAACGCTGTACTTGCTCTGAGCTTTCTCTTGAACTAAAGGATTCTTGAAAAGTTTTTTTTTTTTTTGGTGTACAAAACTTGAAGATAGCTTTTATATACGGAAACATCTGTTAGTTCCTTTGCAACATCTCAACCAACAATTGGTCCATTTATCAACGCTATTTTCAAGTTTTGAACAACTCGACTTTTAAGATATACATATCTACATGTGCCGATGTTTCCGTTTATCAACGTTATATTTTAAGATCTGTGCAAGAACTCAGCTAACAGATGTTTCCGCATACAAAAGCTAAAGGATTCTTCCACAGCCAGCGAATATATTAAGCTTTCATCTGTAGCTGTTGCACGACTTTCCAACCACCCCAAAATAGTAAAATAAAAATAAATGTGAATGCCTCCTTTTTTTACGTGCATGCTAATTGTTTGTTTGTAATGATTATTTCCATGATGCTCATTTTCCAAACGTATTGGTAATGATCAGAAACAGATGCAACTTCTTTCTGTACGTCTAAGTTTTTATGATGTGCAGTATTATGTACTGTACGGAGTGTTTTACTGGTTGTGTCTTAAAGAACAATAAACTTCATAAACTGACATTATATTAGGTATACGTATTTATAAATCTGAAATCATTATTTTTCCTAGAAACCCACATAAACCCAAAATGGCACAAGTCTTTAAATCTGGGGTAATACCTACTAAATACCACACCACCGTACAGACGTATGTTCCTTAAGGTATAGATAGAGAAACGTTTTTTTTTTATTTCATTGATATTTTGGATTTATTAATTTATAAGCTCTGTGACAAAACAGACCTTACTGGGATAAAACGTATAATGCAAGAAAGACCGTCTGCAGGGGCCGACTCTATAGAAATATTGTAAGTGAACATCGTTCCCAAACACCCCTTTTCAACTAGTTAGGTTGTTGCGCGTTACTATTTTAATAGAGTCCCAGCAGAAATAAAAATTGTACAGCTTGGTTGTAAATAATGATTTCTTAATTCACGGAAATGTTTGCTCGTAATAACACTTGCACTTCGTTTTTTTTGTGTTTTTTTTATGCTCCATACATCATACGTGAATCAAAGTACGAGATGAGTACCCACTTCTCGAGCTCGATGCAGTTTAAACATCA
>NW_013665914.1:426459-449639 GCF_000517525.1 Limulus polyphemus
AGAGGGAAGGCAGCTAGTCATCACCACCCACCACCAACTCTTGGGCTACTCTTTACCACGAATGGTGGGATTGATTGTAACATTACAACGCCCCCACAGCTGAAAGGATGAGCATGTTTGGTGTGACGAGGATTCGAACCAACGACCCTCAGATTCCGAGTCGAGCCCCCCTCCCCCCACTTCCCCCATGTATTAGAAAAACGAGACAAAATTGTTCACGTATCTTGGTCAAAATTAATAACTGGAAGGCGCTTTGAAAATCTTAGTATGCTTTCTCTATTTATGAACAGTTCATCAACTAGCAGGAAATTAACTCAAAGAGTTTACTCCGCTGTAGTTCACACAGAAACTAATTTCTGTGATCTACCCTTTCTTTTTAATATTTCTCATATCAAATTAAAACTAGTCTTAAGAGTTTCTATCATAAAGTTAGGGATTTTAGAAGAAATTCATTATTTCAGCTTCCATGAATGAAACGGGAAATAATGAATTTGCTTATGTATATTTGAAATAAATATATCTTCATGAAGTATATGAAATCGGCTTATACCACTGTCGACGCCTATGAACCTTAAAGAATGTTTCGCTGTAAGAAATATGCTGGAACCTTCAACAAATAGCATTTAAAAGATCTTTTCAACATTTCAGTGTTTTTCTCATTTTATACATTGAAAGTATTTTCGTCGCAGCCTGAGCTCACTATGCTTCCAGTATCAACCGCTGAGGAAGTTTCCAAAATATTTTAAAGAAATTACATCAATTGAATATTATATATATTTTTTCGTTAATAACAATAAAAAAAATGTCGCCCTTTTTTTTTCTTTTACTGAAAAACAAAAACATGTGTGGATAAAATGCAGAGTTTTGGGAATGATCAGTGGCGGCTGTCCAGTGATGAATGTATTTATTGGAATGTTGGAATCTCGTGTGGCTAAACGGAATGTGCAATAAGATGGAATGCAAAGAAAGAATCTACATTGTTTGTATATAATGTGTTTGTGTACAGTAGTAAATATAATGCTTCTCTGTGCTTATGTGTAGAGTTGTATGTGACGTGTGTTTAAGACTGAGTGGATTGATCATGCGTTTTCTGCTTCTTTTTTACTTAAAACGATATTTCTGTGTAAAGTAGCCTTTACTACAGTGGCATGCGGAATTTCATTACAAGGTATCCACGACCCTCTGAGTAGTAGCAAAAACCCCAAGATTTTTAAATTATGGCTAATAATTGTTAATTACTTAATATTTAAATTCTAATTTTATCAAACATGTGCCAATAATTTTCCTACCACGGCTAGCAGATAAAAACCCTGCAACCGAGACTATAACGTCAAAAGATACTTCCACGAAACTTTATGTCGTGATTATATTTATTTATAGATGTAATGTTTAAGTATCTGTAACATATTTAAATGTTGCTTTTATTTAGTTCTTTTTGTTTTCTTTCAGGAACTATACTAATCAGCTATATCAAAATTATATACAATCACTGGCTGCTGTAAGTTAGTCTTATAAAATAAGTAAATCTTGAATGTTTAAAATATTGTCAAACAGGAAATGTTCACAGAGTAGTTTTGACTGCTATGGGTGCCCAACTTAAAGCTAGGTTCAGAAAAGGAAAACAGTTTCAATAAAACGGCTCAGTGACTCAAGGTCACGCTGTCTCCATCATTCCCGCATTTTGACCACAGCTATTCCGATCTATTTCTCTACTTCCTTAGAGTCACAGAATTATTAGTAGAGTCTTGAGTTTGGTGTAAGGGTTCTATGTATGTGTGTAATTCGTTAACCGGTCGTTCACAGTATATTTATATTTGTAATAATAGTAATAAAAAATCACTGAATATAAGTATACATCCTAAGCTTCAGTGGTTTTGTTCATTACGTCAAGAAAGAAAGCTATAATGATCAGGTATTGCCCATAAAAATACTGATACAAATACGTTTTGTAACCTCAGATTGAATTGATTCAACTGATAATCTTTTGATCTTCAAACAAGAAACCATCTCATCGAGTTATACATATTTATGTATTTATTAAACCTAGCTAACAAAAGGAAGTAATCAAACTTAGGTTACTGTGGAATAAAAGGAGGTTGGTATCATTTGTAAAACATAATTTTAACACGTCCACTGAACAGAAACTTGGTTGAATTTACTTGGGTGATTACGCTGTGCCCTTGGATTTTCCGCCACGATATGGTTCTTGGCAGGAAGCTGGATTTACGCTTTCAGAAGCCAGATTGCATGACAATTCGCATGTAAAATAGCTGTGCTGACAAGTGGAAAACAGACACAACACAGTCTTATTCAGAGCACGATCAACTTATATTCACCTATACAATTAATACACATGATTCAAACGTTGGATTTACCATAAATGAAAAAAATGGTCCATACACATTTTTGAGAAACTTTTAAAACTAAGAAGTAAATAACGTAAGCCCGACTGCAGTATGCGTTGATGTTATATACAAGCGTTGTAGGGATGGATAAAGATCAGAAACTAGATAATTTGAGATGGGAGGATAATGTGCATTACCTATTCCCGCATTCAACCACCTAAAGTACCCTGTGAGTACAGTGTATGAGTGGTGAAATGTAGGAATGGGTAATGCAGAGTTTCCTCCCGTTCTAAATGTTCTCTAGTTTCTGATTTTTTCCATCCCTACAATTTTAGAATACGATTTTTTGTTACTAGTATACAAGGAGTAGGTATTTATCAATTGAACCTATCAACTCTAAACATTTCACGAGGGAAAAAAACTACGTATACGTTACATGATTGAATGGGAGAAACCCCGCAGTACCCAAGCGTCCTTATAATCATCCCATCAATTCAAAAACCCGGAATGAATATTTATCCTTTGACACTGTTATTCATAGACTCGTAAAAACAAACTTTATGATACCTGTTAATGTTACCACCTTTTTTTCTACCATGTATATGGTGATTAAAAAACGTGGTGATGAAGTCATAACCTGGCAGATCAGTAATCCTGCAATACGTACAAAAACAAGAAGATAAAGCTGATGAGTGAATCCCAGTCTGTTGACTGTTAGTTTTGTTGATTCTCTCTTTATTACAAAACAGTGACAAAAATAGATCTACATATACGTTTTGTATTTATATGAACAAACGGAAACACATACATGCGTAATATCTTTCTGCCGTTACTAAGTTCTCGTAGCTATCTAAGCCTATGATTTTCAGTGTCACGAAACTTCATGTACTTCTGACGCCAGGGGGCATGCGGCACAAGTGTCAAAATAGCAACAAATAATGTTCCACTTGGTAGCTCTGTAATTTCTAATCACTCAGCAGTTTTCTTGAACTCTCGTACACAGTTCTTAAATATTAACCGTACTTTACGATTGGTCAAGGTTAGGAATATTTCAAGTGTTAAGGCTTCTTTTTTATTTCTTTATTTTTGTCTCTGTACAACTTCCGGTTTAAAGACTCGGGTCTTTCCCTGCTATATCGATCGAGTGCCAAGCATGGTAAGGAGTCATAGCGTTTCTCGCCACGTGCGTGTTAGTTGAAGTAAAAAGATCGATAAATTCCGAGTCAGATATTCACCGCCACTTGTTTGCTTCTCACAATATATATATATATATATATTTCTTACCAACTTTTCATTACTTAACGGGAAATTTTAGAAAGTTATCACTTATACCAAAGTACTGGATATTTTTTTTCAAATCTTATTACTGTCAGGGTTGTAGGTGACATGGGTAGAGGTTTTACCTTAAAAATTTAAACATGAAATAACACATTCTGGTGACTTTTTTGCGTATATAATCTATAAGAAATAACCATACAGGGAACATAAAGTATTGTGAACATTTAAATTTTAATCACTGACATTTGTTTTCTAAAATGTGTTTAGGAGAAAACAATCAAATCTAAACTTTATATCAAAGAAAATGGAAATATTGAATTTTCAATCGATGTGCCCTGAGTGTTTAGTGTTCAAGTAAATTTTCTTTCGAAATTAGCAATTCGTCTAATATATAAAACAGTGAGAATTGTTACGCAAAATAACAGCCTCAATACGTTTATTTCGTGTAAGAGCAGCAGGTGAGACGAACCCATTATTACAATAGTTTAAATGGTTTTAAAGATGTAACGATAACTTTGATACATTGAATGCAATTAAAATGGGGTCTTATAACAGAAAATAACATATGTGTGTGTGTGTTATTACACGTATTTTTTGTCGATGACTTTGTTGGGTGGCCAAATATAAATCATTATGCCTCAAATTATGTTATTAAAATATTTCATCTTAAGATATGTCTAACGTAATTTATGGATAAGCTGAGCAAAGTAAATGCTGAATGTACTACCCTTGAAACAGGGCGTAATTTATGGGATATGAGCGACACTCCTAGAATAAGAAATGTGGAGATGTGCGATTTGTTTTTGTTGTTTTTTTTTCGGTATGAAGCGCGAATCACTTAATGCATGTTATTACATCAAAATACACGCATTCAGACAAAGACTGCAACGGAAACTGATGCTCAGATATCGTGAAAGTGGTGTGATTGTATTGCCATTTGTTCCTCGTGTGGAAGAAAATTCCGATGAACTGATTACGGTATGTATTTGCCTCAGGCACATACACATGAAAAAGATTGAGGAGGATCAGTCACAGATTTAGGATGGAGCTAGGTGGAGGTCATTAGGCTGAAGCCTCTGGTAGGGGACTGTGGCCGAAGCCCCAAAGTGGTTCGGGTGGAGCTTCTGGAGCTCTGAGGAGTTTGACTATGGCGAATGACCATCAGTGAGACACCTCAGAAAGTGTGGAACACAATAGACATGGGACACAGTGTGGTATGTGAATGGTAACAGTCGATATGACTGGTCATCGGTATCAAATTGTACCAGTTAATTGACAAAATACCTTTTCTGAGGTACAGCATGTAGTGATGCCAGTTTACTGCAAAGGAGCGAAAGTAGTTCACAGAAGAGATGCCAATTGATTCCTGGGGTGGGGGCTCTTACCTTCCCCCAATAAAACCGCCACTGGCTGTGCTAGTCACGTTAATCAAGATATGAATAACTAATATATTAGAGTTGAATAATGTGCTAAAAAAACAATTACTTATAATTATTCGAAACTTTAATATATATATTATTTTCTCCCTCTCCACTTCTTTGAGCAATGATTTATTGTGTCTTTATCTTTTTAGTGTTTTCTATGCTGAGTGAAATGTCCATACAACTTGTAAAACTTATGATTATGTAAAAAAGTATTTTTATTTCTGTCGTTTTTTTTTCTGATATCAGTGTGTGTGTGTGTATTTATTTTATAGCAAAGCGACATTGAGTTATCTACTGTGTCCACCGAGGAGAATTGAACCCCGAATTTTAGCGTTGCAAGTCCGTAGACTAACCGCTGTCCCACCGGGGGACTTTGATATCAGCAACACTTCAAACAGATTCCATGGACATTTGATGTTACTTCAAAGACATTTCAGAAAAATCATCATTTTTACCATTCAGACTCTCTTTTGACAAACGACGAAACACACACAGACAGTTGTTCTTTAAAGAGAAAAAAATCTATATATTTTTCTTCGGGGGGAGGGATTCTGCCATTTTAGACCCACTCCGTCGGATGAGCCCCTAATTTGTATTTTATGAACAAACTAAGTGTCACCTAACATGCGTTTTATATCACTCGTATCGTTTCTTAAACTATTTTTGAAATTCTAGGCGTTAAACCACGCATTCCTCACGTAACATCTATTCTTCCCTCTGATGAAACAACAATACAAAAATGTGCATTAAAGAAAAAGAAAAAAAAAACACCAACAAAAAGATGATACACTTTACACTTGATGCTTGTCTTTTCTAATGTAACATTATTGCTACCATTCAATAAGATATATAATTTACTCGTCTCTTTAGCTGGGAATGTAACCTATCCCACCATTTGCCAGAAATAGTTCTTTTTACTTCAGATGTATTGAGGAATTGTGTTAGTATGTTGCAGCGGCCTGGATTCCCTTACTTGTGCTACAGTTCAGTAGTACCACATATGGTAGGATGAGTTTATGATTTATTGCCAGCTACCAAAGGTATTTGCATCTTGCGCTGCATTTATTTTACCAGCTTTAAGGGAATATTGGGACGGTGTGCTCGTGCGTCATCCGACATGCAGGTGTACTGATTACTAGCCAATACATGTACCTGTGCTACTAGCGGCATTACATGTTACTTTCGTTTTGGCGTTACACCAATTCTCGACAGATACCTGGAACCCAACTTAGTAGAAGCATACTCTTGCTCTTTCCAACGTCTTCTTAAAACTTAAGAGTCGACCCATTGTAAGGTTGTGGAGACAGCAGAGTACTTGGAAATGTAGAAACTGTGGAAGTATCTATTGTAGTTGTTTCGTGGTTTCTTTTCACTGGTATCTTCCCATTTTCGCCATAGCAAGCCCTCCTCCAGGCATAATGAATCCTACTGTACACAGTACAGCTTTGTCTTCGGTCTGTATGTAGTGACTGTTTGTCATGAGAATTTTTCTGCACAATTCTTAAGCCGCTGAATAATTCTTTTCAAACTGGTATTTTTTGTCTGAGCATCTTTAAGTTGAGTTAACGTTAAACCACATTAATTCGTCATTACTTGGGGATGTCACATTTTGGATGATATTCTTTATTTTGGTCGTCTTTATTATCTTGTGCTTCCCTCTTTTCACAGGCTTACATTCTTCATTAACACATGGTTTTCGGCATCTGGATTTTTTTTTTCGAACTGAGCTTGCTTTGCCTCCAATGGTACTTTTTTATTATAGTTTTTTGGTTTCTCGACTAGGTAATGTTGAACTGTCCAACTCAATCCTGGAACTGGGTTTGGTGGTGACATAACTGGAGTAGACCAGGAAGGTTCTGCAGTTATAGATGGTACAGCAGTAGCGGAACAGGTGTAGACCAAATAGTTCCTGCTATTCCATATTTTATAGTAAAATGGTGTTTTAGGTTGGAATTTTTGGCAGATGTCAAAACAGGTGTGGCTGGTTTGATCTTTACATTTATTAATTAATTTTCCAAATGTTTTATTTTGTCATTTATTTCTTCTTCAATTTTGTCATTACAGCGTTTCTTTTGTTAGTGTCATATTGTTGTTCTTAATTCTTCTTTAAATACTACAACTCTTTCATTTAACTCCTCCTTTAAATTCTCGTCTTTCACCACTTTATCTTTTTTTTTTTTAGTATTCTATAAATTATTTCTTGACCTTCTTTTAATTGTTTCATCATCTATAGCAAAATGTAGATCTTGCTTTATGGTCGATTTGTCATATTGAAGTTTAATCAAAGTTCTATATTCTACATAATCTCACTTCTGAAATTATTGTTGGGAATTGTTCTATCGTTGGTCGGGTTCTTTTGGATTATATGTCAAAATAATGCTAAATGTAGTTCATATAACGATATCACATTAATTTATTTCTCCAATAAGTAAATAGAGTTTGATACAGGTTACATTTACTTTTAGGCCTAATTTCAAATACATTGGTTCAAATAACGTATCACAGAACTACTTAAAAGTAATGTACGCCTAATTCATAGATATGGATCTTATAGAATTTCAATCACAAACTTACTAACCCTCACTATCTAACTGTAACTGAATCACAGAAGCAATGACTCTCACTGTCAAACTGGCACTGAATAACTTAGTCATTGATTACTCATTGACTTCTCAATAACTGCTTTATTCATTCTCGTATTTATATCGTACTCTTGTTTCTACATACTGCACGAAACTTGTATTCTTAATTGTCATGAAACATCCTAAATATAGTGCATCATTATCGTGATTAGCTCCCTGTATATTAAAAGTATAGCTTACAACAGTATATTATGTTATTTCTAAGCTTTTTCAATTATATATGATATTTAAAGTCCTTAAATGCATAACTAGTTTTGAAGATATCAGAGCCTCAGTTAAATTTTATTTTATCACTGACAAGACATTGTGTACTCGTTCGATTGGTTATTACTGAGTTTATTTCAGTACTTTCTCCGCAATTTTGTTTAAACTGTATGAAACTGGTGAAAGCTATTTCAGAGATTGTGTTCAAGACTAATGCAGTAACTTAGATACATAAAGTGTTAATCGTAAGTTTGGAAGTTGTGACTTTTAGTGTTATACCGTTAGACAGCCAAGTTCGAAGACTGATCCGTTGTGTCTGTAACCTTGAGCATGCTAAGCCTGCTCGATCGCCCACTAAAGCCAAGGGATGCGGACGTTCACCTTTCTTTTCCCAGTACTTAGGCACACATTGCAGAGGCGGTTTGGCCTTCATAAAGAGAGAAAGAGAACTGTTGTGTAAGTGGTGCCGCCTGGTGTAAGCAGGTTTTAAGAACTTAGGATGCACCTAGTAATAGATTTTTCAAATCTTGGCCCAATATGATTTTTTTTAGAAATACTTTTCTAAACATTTAGATGAGCAACGTCACTTTTTCCTGAAATTTGGATTTGATTAAATGAAATCAGTGATTTAAAATGTTGTTTTTGTTTTTCATTTCTATTTATACTTAAATCATTTTCGTAGTTACGTTCTTTTTTTTTTTTTTTTTTTGGTAGATTCAGTGCACGTGTCCGCCAAGTGCAAGTTGACAGTGACGTAGCAATAGTATGTCGCAAGGCTGTTGTTATTTTTAAACGCGGAAATATACAAAGTATGTGGATTGTGGAAAACATTTGTATGATGCTTCTGTGCTAACTAGACAAGTATGGTTGGCATGAATTATATACAGTATTTATTTCTCTACTATTATATGGTTTCGCTTGTGAACTGCGTTGAAAATTTCCAAATATTATGCAAAAAGTTTTATTCTTTTAATTATGTCTGTAATTTTTCATAGGATGAGATAGATTTATTGAATTTGTTGTCACCCTGATCAGAGGAACCATTGCTTTATTAGCACAGGGGAAAGGGGTTTAGATGTGTGTTTTTTTCTTTTGCAAAGGAATGCTTCACTTATTGATTTATATTTTATCAGTTTTTGTTCATAAGTTTAATCTGTTCTTTGGGTATTTAGTCAAAAAGTTAATGAGTGGTCATTTTGTTGCGAATACATGAATTTGATTTTTCACTAATATGCACATAATCTGACAAAGCCGTTGTGAACTTTTTTGTGTTTTAACAAATTTTTGGTGAAAAGTTCACATTCTTTTTACTTCCAGCAGAATGCAGTGCACCATTGCAACGTGACCCTTAACTAGGAGGTCATTGAAATTTCTTTGTGAAGTTGGTTTGGCTTGTTTCGAATTTCGCGCATAGCTTCACGAGGGCTATCTGCGCTAGCCGTCACTAATTTGGCAGTGAAAGACTAGAGGGAAGGCAGCTAGTCATCACCACCCACCGCCAACTCTTGTGCTACTCTTTTACCAACGAATAGTGGGATTGACTGTCAAATTATAGCGTCCCCATGGCTGAAAGGGCAAGAATGGAACGGGGATTCGAACCCGCGACCTTAAAATTGCTATTCTAGCGCCCTATCCACCAGGCCATGTCGGGTCTTCTTTGTGAATCTACTATTTACAAGTTGACTTCAGAATGAAGAACGGCAACAAAGTAATTACGCTTACAGTTTGAATGGTGAGATTTTGAGCAGAAGCAGAGTGACCACAGATGTCACTGGACATTGTCTTGGTTGACCAGTCCTAAGTACCCGAAATGAGGCCAATCGATACAACTCAATAGTTTAAATATGTATAATTACTTGTTAACGGTTATCACAAGACTGTAAACACTGTCAACGAAATCCGCCCTGAATTCAACAGTGTGTGAGCCGATCACTCACTAACAAAAACTAACTAACGCCCGGCCAATTATTTCGACCTCCACTTTTACTACAAGTTAGTAGGTTTCCAGCTAACCTTGAGAACGGCCGTAGAACTCATAAAATACGTGTTTTTCGTGAAACTTTTTTTTTTACTTTATTGAATGATTTAATTTTGAGTCATGGACTATCGTGTAGAGAGACTCGTAGCTGAATCGCCAGTTACTAAGGAAGCAAAACCTGAATGTGGATGAAATCATTATATGCATGTCTCTGGTCAGGTGTTTATAAGCTGAATAGGCAGCGTTTTCTTGTGAAGCATTAATAATGTGGATAGTAAAGCATAACAAGCAACCTGTGAAAATGTAGAAATATTTTAAATACCGTAACTGTTGTCAGTGGTTTGCATTCATTCGTAAAAACTTAAAACGACAACGTTGGAAGAGTATTTTAAAGGCTTTTTTGTTGTTGATGTTTAAGTACATGAAGAGTATTTAATACGACTTTTCCTCATCTACACTTGCAATTTTGCACACGAATTACAAACACGACCTTCGCTTAATTTGGATGGAGTGCTGCCAAAAAACGGGTTCACAAACCCTTAAATCTGTGTGATTCGCCAGAAGAAAGTACGTTGCATTTTGTTTGTTTGTTTGTTTTCTCCGATTATCGCCAAGTTTTATACGGGTCTTGCATACTCATTTTTCCTTTATAGTTATGCGTCTAATATAACATAAATACTGCATACGTTCACTGTAACTATTATGATTATAGACCATTCCTAAATAATACTGTTTTAAGCTAAACTTACAATGTTTAAAATGTTAGCTAGATGGTGTAAAACGTTAAGATCAGGTAAGTTTGTGAGAGTAGGCCTAGAAGTTCTAATTTGACGTCAGGAAAATTTAGTAAATTCGAGGAACATCAGAGGCAAGAGAAAGCTATAAATACGAGAATAAGTGAAGCATTAAGTCAATGCCTTGTTTGAAATAAACTAATTGTGAATAGTAAATTATTATTGGGTTACTTTTGTTGTTAGTAATTCATTAAAGATTTAGTGAAGTATTTGGATCCGTGGTAGATAGCGCATATATATATTCAATTAATTAATTGATCAGTCGTGAAATTGTACAAGTAAGTTTATTTGTATGTTAGGTATTACAATTAGCGTGGTATTTCCTTAGGCCTACAAGTAACAATATTGTACAAGTGAAGGCAGCTTGTGGAAACGTTACTGAATAAATTAACTAATTGGTTATCGTTATGTTGACTGGACCTCGAATTATTTTCACCAAATTTAATACTTTAAAATAGCCCGCCCAGCCAAAGACCGAAGTTACAACAATGCTTTAGATCTTATTTGCAAAATGTAGTCAATCTGATGCGGTTGAACCTATCGGTACTAACTAGATATTTACAAGTCGCCATGCCTGCTCATTGATCATTTAGAAATTTACAGGTCATTATGTCGGCTCAATAGGTTTAAAAAACAAGGCTGTGATTCAAAATGTGCAATGTATGATAGAAAAAACACACACTCGAAAATAGATAATGCTTCTCTTATATTATTATTCTGGGGTGTTGCTGGGTCCTTAAACATATGTAACCATGAGTCTTTTGTCGAACGCCAAAAATTTACGTTCCATGCTGAATAGGTAGATAGATACACTTGTGGTAAAACTAAATGGTGAACTTGAGCTTTCCTTAGGTAACAACAACGACAACCATAAAATTGGAGTAAACCGTCCGCATTTTTGCGGATAGGGTGCTACGCCCTTTGTTATTGCAGTTACATAGAGTGTTATTTTCGGACTTTCTTAGTAACGACGTTGTAAATAAAATGTTATATTATTGTAACTTTCATTCAAACCCAGTCATATCATATACGGTGTTTTTTGTTGTTCTTTTTTTTACTTTTTAGTGTTTCTTTCACCCTCACTAATGAAACTTTTTCAATCAGAAGATCTCTTAATACTTTTTGGCACGTAAAAGGAGACTTGATAATTACGTTTTAAGGAAAATTACACACACACACATTCAATGAGGCAGTCACACGATCAGGCCTTTCAGTAACTAGTTTTTACACGTGTAGAGGTCTAATATGTATGAAACACGTCAAAAATTCATAGTTGTGGAAAACAACATGCGTGTCTGTGGAGATTAAAGTTGGAAGTAAATCAATTTTACCTCAAGTTTTGCAGGCAAACACTATGGAGGCTCGTAAACTTTTAACAATTGGAGTAGCAGTTTAGGCCTATTTTCATGACACGGAGACCAAAACATCATGTAAACCATGAAGAAAATACAAGCGAGATTAATGTGAAAATGACCAGTTTAAAATTCAACTTAGTTGACTTTCTATTTTTCTATCCTTAATCTCTTTATCTGATATTTTAGCTCTATTGTCTTCCGGTGGGACAGCGTTAAGTTTACGAACGTATAACGCTCGAATCCGGGGTTCGATTCCTCGCAGTGGACACAGCAGATAGCCCAATGTGGTTTTGCTTTAAAACAAACAAACTAACTCTGTCTCCAGCTACCATATTCGTTTCAGAATCAGTACGTTTATTGTGAGAAATCATTTTGAAACCAAAACTCAACTTAATTGGGGAAATTTGTGATTGGATTGAATTGTGTGCTGACAAAATGTAATGGAATAATAATAATATATAAACCACTCTCAGTTGCTTATGAATTAGCGTATATGTATAACTAAGTTTCACTTATTGTAAGATGGTGTTAGAACGATCATCACGCAGTGTAGAAATTACGTCATAGAGTAATTATTAAGAGCAGTGTGTACAACACTTATGTGTGAATTAATATCTGCCGAGGAATGGGCTAGTGTTGTTACATGTTGATATTGCTTCGCGCTCCATGCTAAGTCCTTTTTATCTCTGTAAGAAACGAAGGAAGGACATGTGAACATGGTGAACGTATACATATGAAGTCCTTTTCTCAGTAAGAAAAGAAGGATTTGTTTGTTAAGTTTGTTTTTGAATTTCGCGCACGCAAAGCTACACGAGGGCTGTCTGCGTTAGCCGTCCATAATTTAGCAGTGATATACTAGAGGGAAAGCAAGCTAGTCAACACCACCCACCACCAACTCTTAGGTTACTCTTTTGCCAACGAATAGTAGGATTGACCGTTACATTATAACGCCCATACGGCTAAAAGGGGCGAGTATGTTCCGTGTAACAGGGTTTCGAACTCGTGACCTTTAGATTGCGGATCGAGCGTCCTAACCACCACGAAACGAAGGAAAGACTTAGAACATAGTGAACAAACATGATAAATCTTTCTTATTTCTGTAAGAAACTCGAAACGAAGGAAAGGTGCAGAACATGCTAAACGTATACTTGTTTTCTGTCATTACCTATCAGAACACGTACACGTTGCTGTCAGAACATTAACGTTTTTACTGTTAATAGCTGTCAGACCATAAACATGTTTTCTGTCGATACATATCATTATATATCAATACTACCCACAAGGACACGAGATGTTCTTTATTGATATATATGGCACCTGTATGGATATGTTTTTAGATGTAAATAGTTCATACACTACGCAGTTTTCTGAGTATATTTTACATTTTCACTTCTTTATACTTCACTAATTGATCTGTTATAGCTATGCAACGAGGTTGCCACATATAAATATTTTAATAAATGAGTTTTAAAACTCATCAAGAAACAACTTTAACCTCCCAACTCTTGTTTTGGCGTAGCACCTACGGAATGATAATTAAGATATCAATTTTGCTTTCTTGTTCATATACACGGAATTCAATTTCCCATAGATGTGATGTAACGTAAACAATAATTTGGATTTAATTATTGTTGTTTCCGATTAGTGAATGGACGCGACGTGAACATGTGTTCAGAAAAGCAGTCAAATCAAGAGTTTGCAGCAGAAAGATTACTCAAGTATGAAACTTCCAGCCCTGAAACCGACACAAAAACCCAATTACAGAGTATCTTCCAACAGGATCCTCGGGAGTTTCCATTTTCATTTTGCTTCAACTACCAATCCCTCGTGTCCTGCAGTACCACTACAGGTAAGTATGCACTGGTGGGTTTTTACCGTTCTCTGATGACCTTAGAAAATGAACCTGGATTATCCCTAGATCTGACTCAGGAGCACAATCATAAAATTGAAACTTCAATTATGCACAGTCCTGTTGTAGGATTTCATTTTGTCTTATCATAGTTCAGCTAGTTGAAGCTAAAAACGACATTAATATGATGAAACTTTGTAGAGAGAACGGGTACTGCCTGTTGTAGAGACACAAGTGTAGAGGACGACGTTTAGAAAGTCTTCCGCCTGAAGACGAAAGGCGGAAGACTTTCTAAACGTCGTCCTCTACACTTGTGCCTCTACAACAGGCAGTTGCGTCCATTCTACAAAGTCTCATCATAAATACTCTGCCTAAACAATCTATCAAAGACATTAATATGTTTCTAAGTATGTTACATTATTGTAAAACAGTTTTGTTTGATTTCTTACACAAGGAATGAAAATCATTGCTAGACTTTACATGTCACCTGTCATCATGTTCAAAATGACAGCTTTCAACATGTTTACCACGGGTATCAAAACCCGATTTTTAGCTTTACAAGACCTCAGACTTGCAGCTGAGCCACTGGGGATGGGGAAAACGGGAAAATGTTGGCCAATGGAAACGCCTATGATACTGAATTATTCATACTTTTGAATGGTTTCTTTCGTTTAAACATTTTTACCACCTCTTCCATACCCGTCTTAAGTGTTTAGATTTGAAGCCAGAATCTCTCGCTACTCCAAGTAACTAACTCACTGTGGCACACCAGTGGCTCAGCGGTAAAACTGCAGGCTTACGACATTAAAATTCAGGTTTTGATACCCGTGATTGGCAGAGCACAGATAGCCCACTATGTAGCTTTATGCTTAACCACAATTAAACAAAACTTCTTTGAGTTCCCAATGTAATTTTACTGTTAATATTAAAAAACATCAGCTCGACGAAAAAGTTTGTTTATTTCTACACGTTTGTAATAAACTTACGATGACTAAACTTATGTTGCTAAAAAAAGCAAGGATTGTACAAGGATTTCTTTTGTGTTAATTCGGTGTTTTTTGTGATTTTTAATTAAATGATCTAACCTTATTTTATTATCAATACCTACCCTAACGTTCCTAGAGCGAATGTGATATGATTACTTATCGTACTTTCGTGTGTTGGATGCGTCATAGTTGCCTTTTCTTAAATACTGAAATCAAACATACATAGTTTAAAAATCATGTTTGTTTATAGCCTTTATCATCTTGATTGATAATCCTTAAACAGATTTGGTAAATGATTGAATTTTGTTTTCATAATGGACTTCTAAATAATGATTACAAGTTTTATGGATCACACAGTTCTGAAATTTTTACTCTATACTTTATAAACAGGAATAAATTTAATTCAGTTTATCTTCTTCGATCCAAGTTGAATCAAGTTGTAGTAACGAGATCTTTAGGCCATACCAAGTTTTGTTGCAACTAAATATTTCTGCACTAGGTTCTCTGCCTCCAAGTCCAGCTGACAGTGGAGTTTCTGACGTGGACAGTAGCAGTGGTCACTTGAGCACTGACGAATCCAAAACCAGACTGCAGCCACTATCAGGTATGTGTTTGATGTTCTTTTTTTATATTTTATTTTGTCAGAAACAAAAACAGTCAGAAAGCTTTTATCGATTTATGTTGGAAATTCAATTATGATCATAAAAGTGTCTTCGTTCTAATCTTGAAATCTTAATAGCAAAAAATATTCTATATACATATTTATCAAGAAAATATAATTTCGGCCAGTTGCATATGTGATGCGCATTATTAAGTTATTTTGATATAGATGGATGGATGGGGATAGGGGTGGGTGGAAAGATAGACAACATTCTGTATCTATATTAACTTAAGCTTACCGATATATTATGAACAGGGGGATGTTGGGGTGAGCCATTGCGTTCAGTAGTTTGGAATATTATTAACACTTGCCTTCGCATCTCATAATACTTCGTGTATTTGTCCCTTCTCTGTCATTTCTTTTATCTTATAGTGAAGGCTAATGACAAGTTTTAGCATTTCGGAGTGTTCATTGTTTAGTTGAAATAGGAGTTTCACTTTTTATTCATTTTGCCCTAAGCATTTTGGTTTTAATGCAGAGTTTCTTAATGTATTATTTTAGCTATCACTGCTTTGTTTTAGAATGTGTTATATTGGGAAAAAAACATTATGATAATTACTGAAAATTGGTTAAAGTTTTCACTTACATTCAATGACAAATTTCAATAATCAGGTTTAAAAGTCCCCCAATGGCACAGCGGCACGTCTGTGGACTTATATATCTAGAAACCGGGTATCGATATCCGTGATGGGCAGAGCATAGATAGCCTTTCGTGTAGCTTTGTGCTTAATAATAAACAACAACAGTTTAAAAAATAAATATATATATAATCCGCTACCTTGGGGAAAAACAAAACAAAGCACCTTGGAAACCTCAGTGTTATATGTTAGGTTCATACAAGGAAACAAACATTTCTCTTGTTCGGGAAAGTGATTCGTCGCGTTTTTTACCAATATCTAACACACCAAAGCTGTATAAATAAATATATACCAATTCTCTTTCTACGTTGAGAAAAATAATTGCATGTAGTGTTAAGTATATAATACTAAGTCAATATTACGCCTCAGTTTTTTTTTTTTGATGTTTTGTCGTTATTTGAATTACAAAAAGTCTGTATTCCCTGCAAGTTTCAGTCACGTTTTACCTGTTGCAAGTCATGTTATACTATTCCTTGTAATATCTTTTCCCTATTCAATATCATTCGTTAAACTTAATGGTCTATGTTTTTGAGTCACACGAGAAATCCGCAGATAAAAAGTCCATAAGTTGTGTTTATTTATTATTTAAATGTTTTGGCATCTGGTAGACATTTGATGTTATTCGATAAACTGTATGGAAAACTTGTAATTTATTACTTTTTTTTTCTGTAATTCAGTATGTACCTATGTACTCGTATAGAATAAAGTTCAATGAGTGAGACTTTATTGCGTGTTCTGTGTGAAGACGTGTAACATTGGAGTTAAGTATTCTTTAATGATTTTTTTTTTGTGTAACAATGTATGGAAAATACAAAATTTTTGTTTTACCCACATTCAGTTTCGCCAAGAATAGCGGATTCACCTTCACCTGGAAGTACACAGTACTATAATTCCCTCTACCAGGTGACGCCGCAAACATACCAATCTCAACGGAAACATTCTGATCCAGAATGTAAGTTAATACAGCTTGTCAGTTTCTAGTATTTTCCTCTTACATTTCACTCTTTTTTAGATTAGTAGCCTTGTATTTGAGGTTTAAAACGAATATCAAAGAAATAAATTATAATGTTTTGTGCTTGTATCGAATCAACTTATTTCGAAGGTAAATGAATGACAATACAAAGACAAATTTGAGATAAAGGTCTAAAGTGAATAACTCTTACCGTTCTGGCCCGGCATGGGTAGCGGATTCAAATTCCTGTTCCGCCAAACATGCTCGCCCTTTCAGCCGTGGGAGCGTTACAGTATGATAGCAATACTGTCCTATTTAAAAAAAGTTTAGTTTAATGAAATACGTAGTTGGTGTATGATGCTCTCTTAGAAAACAATGACAACATTTGGATTGGCTTCATGCAGAATGGACGGCTATTGTGAAAGTTCTTTACAAAAATTTAACTAGTGTATGAAATTCTTTTAAATTTTTAGATGAAAGGTCCTATAAGTATGTAGTTTTTGAAAAATAAGATATTTAATTTTGATTTTTTCTAAAGCAATGTTTTCCCATGCCTTTTTTTTCCCCCATGTTGCCTATCCAACATGCAAAGTAATTTTCATTTTAAGATTAAAAATACTTTATGCATCAGAAAATTTTAAAATTTCACATGCGAAATCCTTATAATGTTCAGACAGTTTTCAAACGTTTTTTAAGAAAAACTTTATATTTTATCTGTTATTTTCACTAACGAATATCTGTACGGGATTGGTCTATTTGACCGATCTCGTAACCATAAAAAGAATTAGGAAATAAATATAAATTATGCCTTTATCGTTCTAGAATAACTACAAGTTATAACACGAAAACATAAATGTTTAGACTAAATAGCTTAAATATCATAACATTATATATTTATATATATTTATTATTTTTATTCTGTTGACCTTTCAGCAGTGCCTGGCTCACAATACAGAAGTTATAATGACACGGCCCACGTGCACTCATGTTATCGAATCCAATAATATAAAACTGATCTTTAGTCTAAACAAAGTGACCTATTTTGATTGTGTTTTAGTGGATTAGTATTTTGTAAAATATTGTCACATTTCAATTATTACACATTATATATGAATATAAATTATTACTATTTACAAATAACTTCTTAAACTTATTTTCCTTAAAACATAGAACAGCAAATAAAGAAGTAAAGCGAACAATTATCTCTTCTAGTGCCGACCTTTGTACTCGGTTGCTGCCTGTTGTAGCTTGCTAAGCCTTAAGAAATTTTGCGCATGGAGGATGTGAAATGAGATAAATTTTTTTTTAGGTTTCATATATATACATTTGATAACCAAACAATCATAACTTACTATATTGATACCACAGAATTCCATTATAATTTATCAAGCTTAGAAAACAAACTGCATTTCGGTCTAAAAAAAATATGAAATTTCGAACAAACCAAAGACATATCTACCTCCATGAAATCTTGGTTCGAAAGAATAAGATGGCGTCTCTAATACTCCAAAATGGCTGAGAAAGCCACTAGGGGGACCTTCTGAGCTTATATAAGGGACCGTTTCCAAAATTGGAAAGAGGTGAGCGGGGCCACTGCGTTTCATTCTGTGCACATGAGCGATATCTCAGCAAACAAAAAATATAGGAGGTTCTTATCTTATATTTTAGCTTGTCAGTTTGAGTTCCTAATTCGTACAAAACTATAGAATTTGTAGTTTGACATCACAAACATCTAATTTGAACCAGTGCTGCATTCAACACACCACGTGACACACAAAAACCTATGTTTAAATGTGTTGTTTTAATATTTACTTTTAAATTAATAAATTAGATAATATATAATTCACAGTTTGATACCACACTTAATGACATAAATTCATAAAATAGTAGTTCAATAAAATTTTGAATGCGAGTCAACAAGCACGATGACATGGCCTTTGACCCGTGCGGAAAGAGTTATTACAGCCGCTGTTATTTGCTAAATAGTCAAATAAACTTAAAAACTACCCTACATAATACGCAATATTGCGAGGTATTACAATACTCACAGCCATTTTTGCTGTTGGCTGGCAGAAAAATATTAGATAATAATAAAGAAGAACAAATGGGCGATCTTCATTATTAACCACTACCGTGGTTCATAATATAGATATTTATGTTTATTAGTCTTATCTTTTGCTAGGTTATAAAGAAAGAGTTTGTAACACAAATGAAAAAGACTAATAATTAAGTCATTCAATGGACTTTGGATACACACACTCATGCAAACACTTAAAAATTTGTCTGTTATTTGTGTCTTAATTATGATGAAGAAAGACTATTAATGGGCCCTTCTGCTGGGTCAGCAGTAAGTCTGAAGGCTTTTAACGCTAAAAATCGGATTTCTATACCAATGATGGCCACAGCACAGATAGTCCAATTTGTAGTTTTGCGCTTAACAACAAAATCTGTTAATTTATTGGATCCTTAGGTTAAATGATTGGGCATGATTTAGTGGTTAGTATGTTGAGTTACGAATCGAAGAGTCTAAGGTTCGAGATGGGAAAACGCTGAACATCTCCACACTTTCATTGATGTCTTAAAATATGATAATGAGCAATTGGAATTTTCGAATAAAAATGACATTTGCGTTAGAAATAATTAGAATCAGGATGACGTGTTTAATATTCTAGACAGCTCGTACAAGGATTTCAATTAAATTATACCAATCTACTGAAAATATATTGACCAATTAAGTACATTCGCAGTTAATATCCTCGAAAATATATCCAGTTTAATATTTAATATATTGAAATTTGAACAGTGTAGGAAAAGGTAGTCGTTTGTTTGTTGTGTGAAATGTAGAAGTAGTCACGTCAATTTGTTCACAACTTCATATATGAAACACCAGATTGTGTATTGCGCCGGGATGATAACTAAATGAAATATCACGTGACAAAAATTCCCTCAGATGCTGATTGCTTTTACGTTAGCAACAAAAGGTTTTCAATTTTATTTGCGTCATATACAGAATTTGTTAGTCAGCTTAGCATAAAAACCTAATTTGATTTAAAAGGGAATGGGGGTGTATCTGAGTGAGAACTGGTGATTTTATTTAGTGTCATACATAAGGCAGTATTAAGGAATTTTGATTTTGCAAAGTACTTGTTATAGAAGATTTTTCAAATTTAATTTTAATTAAGTAAGTAGAGTTATATTTTGGCCATGATTTTATAAATTAAGTTTCATTATATGTATTTTCATTCATACTGTTAATAAAGAAGACAGTTTAGTGGTGTTGCCTGAAATGTTGTAACGTCCAAAGGTTAACAGAACTTTTGTTTAGGTCAGGGTTTCTCAACCTTTTTTTCACTGGGTCCTCCTTATAAACTATTTCAGGCTGTGAAGACCCCCACACACGCGCATAAGTGATAACAAGCTACTGTACTTGAGGAAGGAAGCATATTATGCTAATATAACGGTAACTGGACAATTAGACAAAAAAATGAGGAAGTAGGATATTTAGACATCTAATAATTGTCTAGTTGTCCGGTTACCATGCAGGTTATATAAAGGAGTAAATCAAACTGGTAATATAATAAACCTAGATTTTTGTAGGTCAAATAATGGAGTAGATTTAAAATGTTGATAAAATAGGCCTAGATCTATACAGTTTATATAAAGGATTGTTTGTTTGTTTGTTTGTTTTTAATTATGCACAAAGCTACACAAGGGCTATCTGTGCTCTGCCCACCACGGGTATCGAAACCCGGTTTCTAGCGTTATAAGTCCGCAGACATATTATATAAAGGAGTAAATCAAATTGGTAATGTAATAAACCTAGATTTTTGTAGGTCAAATAATGGAGTAGATTTATAATGTTGATAAAATAGGCCTAGATCTATACAGTTTATATAAAGGAGTAAATCAAACTGGTAATGTAATAAACCTAGATTTTTGTAGGTCAAATAATGGAGTAAATTTAAAATTTTGATAAAATAGGCCTAGATCTATACAGTTTATATAAAGGAGTAAATTAAACTGGTAATGTAGTAAGCCTAGATACATACAGGTCATATAATGCAGAACATTATTGTAATTATTGTTTTCTTTGATAATAAACAAGTGGTGTCTAAATGTCCTACTTCGTCATTTTTTTATGTCCAGTTGTCCGGTGTCTAGTTGTTCTGGATTCTAATATAACAATAGGTAGGCAAACAACCAGGGATGAAATTCTGCCGGTACTCACCGGTACTGAGTACCATAACTTATTTTTTAAGGCGGTACTAGTACCAGGACTTATTTGAGATGCTTTATAGTTTTTTATATTTACACATATATTTTTTTTTCTTTTTCAAAAACAGGTCTAATTCACCCAGCTGTGTACCTTCAAAACTGCAAACAACGATTTATAAGAACAAATAAGAATTTTATTGATGGTGGAACATACCACTATCAGTAAAATTCTTACTTATGTAGTATGTTCGACCATCAATAAAATTCTTACTTATGCTTATAAATCGCCGTTTGCCTAGTTATTATAAAGTTACTGTTCATATTCTAATATATCCGTTATCGCAATATTTTTATAATCTCGCGATCTCCCTTTGTGGGTCGAGATCCCAGTTTGAGAAACGTTGGTGTAGGTGAAGGCTTTTGTAAAACACCAAATCAAATTTATTCTAGACTGCAAACCTGAAGGTTAAACACGATAGTGCTCGGTTATATAACCATAACCAACATCTTAAAATAGTGAACAACAACAGCACCCAATTAACGATTTAGTACAGTTGCGTACGTCACTGTATATTCTTACGTCTCCGTTCGTTAGTTAATTTTCCATAACTTCGTTCCGACGAAACTTTAGCGACACAAGTCCTTTCTTAATAAAACTGGTTTATTTATTCTGAATATAACTTTGCGTTACACTTAATTTCAACAGTCGCGCTATTACAAACGTCTCACATGCTCGACTTCAACAATACTCAATTATACACTCTATGACTGCAGTTCAATTACTCATTGCCTCGTCGCTTCGTGGCCGGTCTTATATACAAGACTACACTACATCTAGAAGGATCACGAGATTTCTAGAAAGAGGTGGCGTGATACTAGTCACGTGACCTCGCTGACGCAACACTGCCCCTCCTTAGTATTGTTCGTCCCGAACAATAGCACTTACAATAAACCAATAACAATTAACAATAACTTAATTAAATGTACAGAATTACAAACACAAAATTACAATTCAACAAAGTCTCTTAATTTTACGGGACGTATCTTCTTCCGTACTGGTCTCCGTCTCGTTGGCTTCTGCTTCACATGGGGTTCATCTGCTTCATCAGGAAATGTCCTATCGTCGGTAATAGTCACATCAGTGGTAGTAACTTCATCAAGAGCTTCACCATTTCCCTTCTCAAAACTGAGTAGAGTTTCTTCTTCGACGGTGGCTTCTTCAGGTGGCACGTCTTTGGCAGCGTCATTTGTTCTGTTGTCCACTTCGTCCCAACTGAAATGTCCTGGACCGTGATAATGCCAAAGCCTATTGACATGCACCACTTTTGGCTTACCTCGCTGACCACATTTTATCTGGAAAGTCACGCCTGAGAGACGATCCACTATGTCATATGGGCCTTCCCATGGAGAAGACAACTTAGGAGACTTTCCTTTGGTCTTCCTGGGATTATACAACCACACCTTGTCTCCTGGTTCAAAGCTGACTTCAGTAGATCTCTTATCATAAGATAGCTTCATCGAATCAGCAGAAGTTTTCAAGTTTGAACGCACTTGATGGTGAATATCATCCATCCTTTCTGATAACACTTTCACAAACTCTGACACATTCTCAGGCAACTCTTCATAAGGTGGGCGTCCCTTACGCTTGGGTTCCCTTTTAGCACTACATGTACTGCATGTCCTGCACCATTCTTCCACATCTCGCCTCATACCTATCCAGTAAGATCTTTGTCGTATGCGACTCAATGTCTTCTTAACCACGAGATGCCCTCCTGTTAAATTATCATGGGATTGGCGCAGCACAACTTCCCGTAACTTCCTCGGTATAACCGTTTGCCAAGTCGACGATTTCCCATCTG